>NC_133450.1:194257858-194560592 GCF_048565385.1 Saimiri boliviensis | reverse complement strand
CCGAGATCGCGCCATTGCACTCCAGCCTGGGTAACCAGCGAAACTCTGTCTTGGGAAAATAAAAATAAAAAAAAATAAACTGAGGCAAAGAGAGTTAAATCACTACAGTTACAAGGCTAAGAAAGTAATGGAACCAGTATTTAAACATAGGTAGTTAGGTTCCCCATTACCTTTCTTAAATGGAAATAAAGATTTGGGCTGGGCGCAGTGGCTCATGCCTGTAATCCCAGCGTTTTGCGAAGCGAAGGCGGACAGATCACATGAGGTCGGGAGTTTGAGACCAGCCCAGCCAACATGGTGAAACCCCGTCTCTACTAAAAATACAAAAATTAGCTGGGTGTGGTGGTGCATGCCTGTTATCTCAGCTACTCAAGAGGCTGAGGCAGGAGAATCTCTCAAACCCAGGAGGTGGAAGTTGCTGTGAGCCAAGATTGCGCCACTGCACTCCAGCCTGGGCAACAGAGCTTGATGATGTCTCGGAAAAAAAAAAAAAAAAGATTTGAGACTTATCATTACAGAGTGGTTGCTAATCTGAGTGTAGGTAAGGTCCCTCAAGGAAAGAGTACACACTGAGGGGAAGTCTGAGAATGCAAGCCAATGGAGGGAAACAATAAAGAGTTTCCAATATTCATAGAGAGATAGAATAAAATAAGGTCCCAAAAGAGTCTACTGCACTTGACAATGACGTTATTACAGACCACTGTTAAACAATTTAAGGGGAGTATTGGAGACAGGGCAAAGGGGCTCAGACACAAGGGGAGGTAAAGAAGTACAGAACACACATTGACTACTCTTAAAAAAACTTAACTATGAAAAGAACAAGTAGCAAATTACAGGCAGCAGCAAGAGGGAGACTGGCTCATAGGAGAGACTTCTCTTTTTTCTTCTCCTTTTTCCTATTGGAAGAGCTATGAACGTACCAATCATCAGAATAAGGGTACCAAGGGAGAAGAAATAGAGACTGAAACTGTAAGGGAAAAAAGGATGACTGGTAAGTTTCTGGAAAGGTGAGAAGATGAGAGCAGCTTTAACTGTGTAGATAAGAGGCAGAGAAGTTGAGAGTTTGTGCTTATGGGCCTTTATTTTCTCTGACAAACAGAAGATGACGTCACTACTGAATGATGGAAAGCTTTTGGAACAGCCACTAAATAGAATCGGGCAGTGAGCATATCAAGGACAAAAAATATTGCTAAGATATAAAAACCCAGTAGAGACCGGAAGAAAAAAGCCATACTTTTATACAGGATAGCAATCCTTTTGACTAGAGAATTTCTTCTGCTGTGTTTAGCAGTTTGGACAGCAAAGAGGAAAAGGTGCATTTTATAACAAATACGGGATTTGAAGTTTAAGTAGAGAATAAAGACAAGCTGGTAAGAGAGCTTGCTGGTGATTAGATGAGGAGGCAGACCCAGAGAGGATGGACACCTTGGTGAAAACACAGAGACGTCATTACTACATTGTTAATAAATGAATGGGTTTAAGTGGAAAGGAGTAGGAAAGACAGAGCAATTGTAGTAAGCTCCACAAGGAGAGAAAGCCTGTCTCTTTTGGTTACCCTTGTCTAGTTACAGTCAATAAACTTCCATTGCCAAATAACTGGTCAGAGAATAGGGTATTGGGATTTAGGAGTTGGTTGTTATGACAAAATTGATATGATCCATGTTGCAAGACGCTGAATAAAATTGGAAAGCAGAGTCCCTGAAGTAAGATCCACTGAGGCTGAAGAATGAACTGGGCCATCCATGGCAGGAGTTACACTATGAAACATGTGACAAAGCAATGTGTGAGGGACCAAACAAAAAGTGGACAGATAGTGAAAAGAAACTGAGTGGAAAAAGCAAGACTGCTGACATCTCAAAGGAGAGATTTTGTCTGAAGGTGGGAAACGAAGGCTTTGGGGACAGCATTTAAAAGCCGGGAGAACAATAACTTCTCCCTTCCAACACTGAGACAAAGGATGGGGAAGGAGGAGGATGTGGGAGGATAAGCAGCCCCCACTTGAAAAACTGCCAGAGAAATGATGTCCTTGGGAAAGTGCCAGGTTTCAGTTAAGGCCAGGAGGTAAGGAACATTATGTGAAGAGGAACAGGGGCTCCAGAAGGCAGAGTGAAAAAGGGTGGGAGGAAAGCTGTGGGAGGATGAGCCAGGATAGAAAGTACAGAACGATATGGGAATGAGATTATGGAGACAGGATGCCGGAAAGGCTTGCATTTTGGTGACTGCAAGCAATCTAGGGATCAGAGTTATGGAAACAATTAATGGCTTAAAGGTTTGAATCAGAACTTTAGAACAAAGCAGTTTTGGTACTGGTTTCCGTCCAAATGTTCTGTTAGTCTGATTTCTCTCTACCTTCTTAAGATATTTTAATTAGAGAAACAGCAGATTCTTACCCAGTGAGACCAGGTTTCCATAATTCTCCATCATGACATCTTTATACAGGCTTCTCTGAGCTGGGTCCAGATAATCCCACTCCTCCTGGGTAAAAAACACAGCCACATCCTCAAATGTCAGCAACCCCTGAAATAGTATGATTTCTGCAGTCAGTTCTTGTCTCAAGGACAATTCTACCACTGAAAGTGGCAGAGGCAATCACTTATCAGGGCCAAGTAGGCCAGGAGGAACATGATAACTGAAAGTTCCATATGGTGCCCAATTCTGGGAACGAACTGTAACTGACAGGCATCTCAGATTAGAAAGGACCTAAGGATAAGGCTTTTCTGATTTAATAATTATGCCCTAACAGTTTAATGTTACTGAACTGCCCCACGGCCTCTCCAAGCTTCCCTCATCTCACTACCTGCTACAATTCTCCATTTGCACTGGCTTGTGACTCTATGCAATTCCTTGAGGTTCTCTAAGCGTATACTTTGGGTCCAGGCACTGTGCCAGGAACAGAAGACACAAGGGAAGGTCAAAAATGGTGCTTCACCTGAAGAACTCACAAATGAGAGAGCTAGTCTGGAGAATTACTCATTTTCTCAAGCAGATTTATAAAGTCTCTCTAGAAAAAGAAAAAAAAAAAAAAAAAAGGAGCCAGTGGGCAGTTTGTTCGCGAACCGCACCCCAGCTCAATAGTGGGGAGTTCCTTGCAAGGCGCTGGTCCTAAAGAGGCGGTCAGGAGGTTGGTGGGGAGCCTGGGGGAGAAAGCAATGGTGCGCCTTGCTGGGGCAGTGGCGAGACAACGGGGATCCCGGGGGGTGCTTACTTACCTTTGGCTCCGGCGGGGGACTCGGGGAAGCCATCTCCGGCCAGAGAATAGGGGCAGGAATTGGGGGTGGCCGCACGGAAAGGAGCCTCCGGTGAGGCCTAGCCGGCTGCTGGAAATTAGGCCCGACGAAGACGAGGATCCCTGGCTGGGTCTGGCCAGTGACTGCCTCGGCCCCCAGGCGGTCACGACCCCAGTAGCATATCAGACCCGATCCCTGGCTGTCCCCCAACCCCGAACCCCAACCCCCACTCCTGTCTTGTTGCGCAGCCTTTCAGGCCTCGCAAGAGCCTCCTCCCCGCTGCCAGTGCCTCCTCCTTTCAGCCAAGTAGCGCTGTGACCGCCCGCCCCCGGACCAGAAGGCGTCACCCGGATCATTCCCGGGACGCCACTCAACTACAACTCCCGTCATGCTCCGAAAGAGCGCCGCGACCCAGACGCCGCCGGCAACAGCTACCAGACTACATTTCCCAGCGTGCAAAGGGCGAGGGAGCCTACCCGAAAAAGAAAACGCTTGCCACTGAGCTTGTATCCGATTGGCTGTCTGGGCGCGTCACTGTTGGCTGAGGGCCGCTCTTACGTCAGTGGATCTCAGCAAAAATGGCCGCGCGGTCTGTGTCCTGCGTTACCAGAAGAGTCTTCATGTGGAAAGTCTCAGGGGCACCACGTAGAGAATTTTGGTCTCGATCCAGGTAAAGCTGAAGGGTGGACGGTGGGTCACGTTCAAGGAAAGTTAAGGAGGGACGAGTTCAAAAGAGAGGGTTACGCCTTCGTGGTGCCGCGCCTGATCAGAGCACGGACGAGAAGGTCCCGTTAGGGTCCCGAGTTGAGAAGCACTCATTGAGTGGTGGGACCCAGTTTCTTCCCCTCTTGGTTTTCTCATCTTATAACGGAAATACTACCCCCTTTCCCTTTCACTTCATTCATTCATTTATTAAGCAAACAGGATTAACCTCGTGTGCGACGCACCCAGTGTGTTGTCTGCAAACACATGAAAGCGCCCGATAGGCCGGGCGTGGTGGCTCACTCCTGTAATCCCAGCACTTTGGGAGGCCGAGGCGGGAGCATCACCTGAGGTCAGGAGTTTGAGACCAGTCTGGACACCTTGGCGAAACCCCGTCTCTACTTAAAATACAAAAAATTAGCCAGGCGTCATGGTGCACACGCCTGTAATCGTAGCTACTCGGGAGGCTGAGGCAGGAGAATCGCATGAAGCCGCGATGCGGAGGTTGCAGTGAGCCGAGATTGCGCCATTGCACTCCAGCCTGGGCGATGAGTGAAATTCCATCTCAAATTTAGAAAGAAAGGAAGAAAGCGCTTGGTAAACTAAACTCATTATTTGCCGGCTGTGTTTCTTCACAAGCAAGGTTCAGAAATGTAGTACGGTCTCCTCATTTTGTGTGTTCATTCTCTGAGTCATTCAGCAGATTTCTCAGGGCCAGATTACTGTAAGCGCCTAGGATGCAGCAGGAAAAACAAAATCTCTTCTCATCCTCGAGGTATTCCAAAATATAAGGAAACGGAGGCCCACAGGAGGGAAGTGTTTTTCCCAAAATCAGAAAGCAAGTTAATTGCAAAGCTGAATCTAGAACATATGTCACCTAACTCCCCATCTGTTGCATTTTCCACTGCACGGCTGCACCATGTGTAGTTGTTTGAAGGTAAATCTAATTGGACTTATATAGTGTTTAGGAAATCAAAACGTATGGTGGGAACTGTAGAGACCAATGTATGCGCTCTTAGGTTTCAAACAAAAACTACTACAATTAGGAAAGATTTTTTTCATTAGCTCATGTATTAGCTTTCCCTCTTCTTTGATTAATATTTGTTATTATCTCTCAGATCTCTTCCAAGTGTGTTTTATTCAGTGACTCAACAAATATTTTTTAGACTGTTTACTATACGCCAGGCTATATTTTAGGTGTTTTAAGAATACAGAGGTTACTAAAACAGACTAAATTTTTGTTCTCATAGAGCATATGTTCTAATCGAGGAAGAAATGAACAAATGTGTAATGTAATTTTAGGATGTGGTAAATTATGAGGAAAACTAGAGAAAATAAGAGATAACTGAGAATGATGAATTATATTTTCTTTATTACTTATTTTTAAAAATTTATGTTAAAGGTATAAAACGATGTTATTAGTCAAGTGAATGATCATATTCATCTCTTCACATACTTTTTGTTTTGTTTTAGATAACGGAAGTCTCACTGTGTTGCCCAGGCTGGTCTTGAACACCTGGGCTCAAGTAATCTTCCCCCGTCAGCCTCCCAAATTGCTGGGATTACAGGGGTGAGCCACCACACCTGGTCAGTTACTATTTTTGTGTGTGTGGTGAAAACACTTAAAATTTACTCCTGGAAGCTTTCAAGTATACAATATAGTATTAATGATTGTCACCAGGGTGTACATTAGGTCTCTTTAAATTTTACCTTTGCCCAATATCTCTCCATTTCTAACACCCCTGGTAACCACCATCCTACTCTCTGTTTCTGTGAATTTGACTGTTTTAGATACCACATGTAAGTGATATCATGTGGTATTTTTCTATCTGGCTTATTTCTCTTAGCATAATATTTTCCAGGTTCATCCAGGTATTACAAAAATCCTTTTTTAAGGCTGAATAAAATGCCATTTTATGTGTGTGTGTGTGTGTGTGTGTGTGTGTGTGTGTGTATGCGTTGCATGCACATAATGTACATGTATTTATACATACATAGACACACACATACATATATACACATGGCATTTTATTGAGCCTTAAAAATTGTGTGTTTATGTATGTGTGTATACATGTATACACACATGCTGCAATGAACCTGAGAGTGCAGATATATTTTTGAGATACTGCTTTCATTTCCTTTGGAAATGGAATCTTACCCAGTAATAAGATTGCTAGATAGGATAGTTAGGAAAGTTCTGTTTACAACTTTTTGAGGAACCTCAATACTGTTTTTTATAATGGCTCTGCCAGTATTCATTCCTACCAGCAGAATATAAGATTGCCCTTTTTTCCATGTCCTCCCCACACTTGTCTTTTTGGTAATGACCATCCTAATGGATATGAGGTGATGTTTCATTGTAATTTTTTTAATGTTTATGGATGCATAATAGTTGTACAAATTTATGTGGTACATGTGATATTTTGATGCAAGTATACAGTATATAATGGCCAAATCTGAATGGTTGACATATCTATCACCTCAAAAATTTGTTTCTTTGTTTTGGGAACATTCTAAAGCTATTTTGAAATATAACTAAATTATTACTATCGTTACCCAATCGTGAAATCAAACACTACAACTTACTCTAACTGTATTTTTGTACTGATTAACCAATCTGTCTTCATAGCATACCTCCTCACTATCCTTCCCAGCCTCTGGTAACCAACACTTTATTACTACCTCCATAAAGTTAAATATTTTTATGGTTCGCACGTGGGAGTGAGAACATATGTTATTTGTCTTTCTGGACTTAGCTTATTTCACCTAACAGTGTCCTCCAGTTTCATCCATGTTACTACAAATGACAGGATTTCATCCTTGATGGCTGAATAATATTCCATTGAGTATATGTACAGATTTTTTTTATATCCATTCATCCACTGGTAGAAACTTAGTTTGTTTCCCTATCTTGACTATTGTGAATAGTGCTGCAATAAACATAGAGTGCAGATATCTCTGATAGACTGATTTTCTTTCTTTTGAATAACCCAGCAGTAGGATTGCTGGATCATGTGGTAATTCTATTTTTAGTTTTTTTAAGAAATTTCCATACTTTTCTCCGTAATTATTGTACTAATTTACATTCCCACCAACAGTACACTGGTGTTCCCCTTTCTTCACATCCTTGCCAGTATTTGTTATTTTTTTGTCTTTTAAATAATAGTCATCTTAACTGAGGTGAGATGATACCTCATTGTGGTTTTGAGTTGCATTTCCCTGATGATTAGAGATCATTTTTTCTAGTGACTTGTTGGTCATTTGTGTATCTTCTTGGAGAAATGTGTATTCAGATCTTTTGCTCATTTTAAAATCAGATTACTTTTTTGTTATTGAGTTGTTTGGGTTTTTTATATATTCTGGTTATTAATCCCTTGTCAGATAGTTTGCCAGTCTTTCTCCTATTCTGTAGGTTGTCTGTTCACTTGTTTATTGTTGCCTTTGCTATGCAGAAGCTTTTTAGATTGATGTAATCCCATTTGTCTGTTTTTGTTCTTGTTGCCTATGCTTTTGAGGTCTTACTCAAAAGGTCATTGCCCAGATCAATGTCCTGAAGCATTTAATCAATGTTTTCTTCTACGCAGAAGCTTTTTGGTTTGATGTAATCCCATTTGTCTATTTTTGTTCTTGTTGCCTGCACTTTGGAGGTCTTACTCAAGGCCCTTGCCCAGACCAATGTCCTGAAGCATTTCCCCAGTGTTTACTTTTGGTAGTGCTATAGTTTTGTAACTGCCCTACGGGTTCACTTTGCTTAGACAGCTGATTTATCAAGACGGGAATTGCAATGGAGAAAGAATAATTCACACAGAGCACCTGTGTGAAAGACTGGAGTTTTATTATTACTCAGTTCTGTCTTCCCAAAAACTTGGGGATTGAAGGTTTTAGAGATAATTTGGCAGGTAGGGGGTCGGAAAGTGGGGAGCATTGATTGTCAGGTTGGAAATGAAGTCATAGGGGGTCTAAGTGAGTTCTACTGTTCCTGGGTGGGATTGCAGAACTGGGTGAGCCAGATTACTGGTTTTGGTAGTATGAGCTAATCCACTGAGTGTGAGCTCTGCAAACTATCTCAAGCACTGACCTTGGATTTTAAAATAGCCATGTTATCCCCAGGAGCAATTTGGGGAGGATCATACTCTTGCAGCCAGACTCTGCATGACCCTTAACCATAATTTCTAATCTTGTAGCTAATTTGTTAGTCCTGCAAAAGCAAACTGGTCCTCAGGCAAGAAGGAGGTCTTTTCAGGAGAGGGCTATCATCAATGCTGTTTCAGAGTCAAATCATAAACTGAATTATTTCCCATGGTTAGTTTGGCCTACGCCCAGGAATGAACAAGGACAGCTTAAAAGGTTAGATGCAAGGTAGAGTAGATTAGGTCTGATCTGTTTCACTGTCATAATTTCCTCGGTTATAACTTTTGCAAAGATGGTTTCAGTTACAGGTCTTACATTTAAGTGTTTGGTCCATTTTGATTTGATTTTTGTATGTGATGAGAAATAGGGGTATAGTTTCATTCTTATGCATATGGTTATCCATTTTTTCCAGTATCATTTATTGAAGACTGTTTTATACCCAGTATATATTCTTGGCACCTTTGTTGAAAGTAAGTTGGTTATAAATGCATGGATTTAATTCTGGTTTCTGGATTCTGTTGGATTCTGCTTGCCTGTTTTTATGCCAGCACCATGCTGTTTTGCTTGCTATAGCATTGTAGTATATTTTAAAGTCAGGTAATGTAATACAGCTTTTTTATTTTTTATTTTTTATTTTTTATTTTTTTTGCTTGGCATTATTTTGGCTATTCAGGGCATTTTGTGGTTTCATATGAATTTTAGGATTTTTTTTTTTTTCTATTTCTGTGAAGAATATTATTGGTATTTTGATAAGGATTACGTTGACAGTTTATCACTTTGGGTAGCATGAGCGTTTTAACAACATTAATTCTCCCAATCCATGAACATGGAATATTTCCATTTTTGTGTGTGTCCTCTTCCATTTTTTCATTAGAGTTTTGTAGTTTTTATTGTAGAGATCTTTTACTTCTTTTTTTTTTTTTTTTTTTTTTTTCTGAGATGGAGTTTCGCTCTTGTTACCCAGGCTGGAGTGCAATGGCGCAATCTTGGCTCACTGCAACCTCCGCCTCCTGTGTTCAGGCAATTCTCCTGCCTCAGCCTCCTGAGTAGCTAGGATTACAGGCACGTGCCACCATGCCCAGCTAATTTTTTTTGTATTTTTAGTAGAGACGGGTTTTCACCATGTTGACCAGGATGGTCTCGATCTCTTGACTTCATGATCCACCCACCTCGGCCTCCCAAAGTGCTGGGATTACAGGCTTGAGCCACCCTGCCCAGCTTTTACTTCTTTGTTGAAGTTTATTCCTAGATTTTTTATGTATGTGTGGCTATTGTTAATGGAATTTATTTCTTGATTTTTCAGATTGTTCACTCTTGGCATATGGAAATGCTACTGATTTTGTTTGTTGATTTGTACATCCTGAAACTTTACTGAATTTATTATTTCTAAGAGTTTTTTGGTGTATTATTTAGGTTATAAGATTATATATAAACAAGATATATAAGATTATGTATCACATATAATATGTAAGATCATATATCAAATAAGAACAATTTGACTTCTTTTCAATTTTGATGTACTTTATTTGTTTCTCTTGTCTAATTGCTGTAGCTGCGAGTTCAAGTCCTGTGTTCAGTACAGGTAATGAAAGTGAGCATCCTTGTCTCATTCAAGATCTTAGAGGAAAGGCTTTCAAATTTTTCCCCATTTAATGATGGTGGCTTGTTTTGTGTCCTTGTTTGGTGGTTTTGTCATATATGACCTTTATTATGTTGAGGCATGTTCCTTCTGTATCCAGTGTATTGACAGTTTTTATCCAGAAAGAATGTTGAATTCTATGAAATGCTTTTAAAGCATCTATTGAAATGATTCTTGTTCTTGATTCTATCAGTGTGATGGATCAAGTTCATTGATATATGTTGAACCATTCTTGCATCCTGGATGAATCCCACTTGGTCGTGGTGAATGATCATTTTAATGTGTAGTTTAATTCTGCTTGCTTATGTTTTTTTGAGGATTTTTGCATGTGCCTATCAGGAATGCTGTCCTGTAGCATTTTCCTTTTTTATTTTGCCTTTGTCTGGTTTTGGTATCAGGGTAATGTGGCCTTGTAGACTGTGTTTCAAAGTAATCTCTCCTCTTCAGTGTTTTGGAATAGTTTTGGTAGAATCGGTATTGGTTGGTTATTAATTCTTCTTTAAATGCATGGTAGAGTTCATTAGTGAAGCCATCAGATCTTAAGCTTTTCTTTGATGGCAGATTTTTATTACAGCGTTTATCTCATTACTTCTGTTTGAGTTTTTTGTTGCTTCATGATTAAGTTCTGGTAAGTTGTCTGTATTTAGGAATTAATCCATCTCTTCTAGGTTTTCCAATCTATTGGCATATAGTTGGTTGTAATAATCTCTAATTAGTCTTTAAATTTTTGTGATGTCAGTTGTAATGTCTCCTTTTTTGCTTCTGATTTGATTTATTTGTGTTTTCTTTCTGTTTTTCTTAGTCTAGCTAAAGGTTTGTTGATTTTAACTTTTTAATAAACCAGCTTTTCAATTCATTGATCTTTTTATTGCTTTTTTAGTCTGTTTCAGTTCTACACTGATCTTATTCTTTCCTTCTACTAATTTTGGGTTTGCTTTATCTTTTTCTAATTTTTTAAGGTGCATCTTTAGACTGTTTATTTGAAGTTTTTCTTTTTTCATGTAGGTGTCTATTACTATAAGCTTCCCTCTTATTACTTCTCTTGCTGTATTGGATAGGTTTTGATGTGTTGTATTTTCATTTTTATTGCTTCAAGACATTTTAAAATTTCCTTCCTAATTTCGTCATTGACTCATTGGTCATTTGGGAGCATGTTATTTAATTTTTATGTAGGTATATAGTTTCCAGAGTTTTGTTACTGATTTCTAGTTTTATTTCATTGTCGTTAGATAAGTCCTTGATATGATTTTGAGTTTTATGAATTTGTTAAAACTTGTTTTGTGTTCTAGGGTACAGTCTGCCCTGGAGAATGTACCATGTACTCATGAGAATAATGTGTATTCTGCAACAATTGGGTGAAATGTTCTCTAAGTGTCAAGTCCATTTGGTCCAGAATGTAATTTCAGTGTTTCTTTGTTGATTTTGTCTGGATGATCTGTCTATTATTGAGAGGGGGGTATTGAAATCTACAACTATTGTATTGAAGTCTGTCCCTTCCTTTAGATCTATTAATATTTGTGTCATATGTTTAGGTTCTCCAATATTGGTTGCATATACATTTATAATATATATATGCAACCATAGATATATTATATATATCTGTGGTTGTTGAATTGACCCTTTTATGATTATGCAATGACTTTCTTTGTCTCTTTTATAGTTGTTGACTTGAAATCTCTGTTATCTGATGTAAGTGTAGCTTCTCTTGTTCTTTTTGGTTTCTGTTTGCATGGAATATCTTTTTCCATCTCTTCACTTTCTGTGAAGTAGAATGTAAGTAAAATTAAAACTCAGGTAGGATGTGATGTCCTCTGAGAGCTGTATAAAGTGCTGAAGAGATCACATGATATTACAGTTATGTTTGATTCTAGAAATTAGTCCTCTTGGAAGAGAACAATTTTATCCTAAGACTTACAGAATAAGCAAGATTTCCATAGGTGAAGATAAAAGGCATTTCAGAAAAGGTATAACTTGAGCTAACACATTGTGTCAGGAAAATGGGAGTGTGCTTGGGACACAGGATATAGAGTAGCACATGGAGTACATGTAGGTGATCAGTGAGAAGTGAGAATAGCAAGGCAGACTGGGGCTGGATCTTGGAGGACGGGGTTGGATCTTGGAGGACAGTAAGAAATATTTACCTTACTTCTTCACCCATTCTTAGGAATTCTTACAGTATGTAAAATATGTACTTAGTTTTTGTCTGTCTCTCCCAACTCAGTTCAACTATGAACGTTTCAAGGGCAGGGGCCTATCTCATTCTTTCCTACTCTCCACAGTCCCAGAGGTAGTCAGTGTGCATTTGTTGATTTTGATTGGTAGGCAAGATTTGGTCTCATGTTTTTCAACTTCATTAATGTGGTAAACCAAAGATTAATATGTTTGTTTTTGATCATTCCAGAAAAGAAATAGAGCCAGTGGTTGCTGAGACTGTAGAAGAGGTGAAAAAGGAATCTATCCTAGTGTGTCCACCCTTACGAAGCCGAGCATACACACCACCTGAAGATCTCCAGAGTCGTTTGGAATCTTATGTTAAAAAAGTTTTTGGTTCATCTCTTCCTTGTGATTGGCAAGACGTCTCCCTGGAAGATGGTCGTCTAAAGTTCAGTCTCTTGGTACATTTAGCTGATGACTTGGGTCATGTAGTCCCTAATTCCAGACTCCACCAGATGTGCAGGGTTAGAGATGTTCTTGAATTCTATAACATTCCTGTTCAAGATAGATCTAAATTTGATGAACTCAGTGCCAGTAATCTGCCCCCCAATTTGAAGATCACTTGGAGTTACTAAGCAATTTGGAAGAGAAACACCTTGAAATCATTTTTTTCCCTGGGCAAGGGGGCTGCTTATCATACCTTTCAATACTTTACCATAAGAAATACTACCAGAACTGTTCTCTAAACCCACTCTTTCTATAGATGAATGTATCATCTCTTATTTTTTTTCTCATATTATAAATGGACAAATAACAGGACTTTCTACTTTCATATTTGCTGAAACTGTTTTTTTTAAATGAAATTAAGTCATTAATAATTTGAAACATTTTGAGAGGACACTGTCATTAACTTGGATTTAAGACAGGAGGACATGTCAAGTTCACACCCTTCATTAGGCATAAAGTAGTAGTTGCAAGAAAATATTTTCATCCTATTAGGACTCATATCTAAGGTAGAGTTATTATATATTGCACATATACAAATAAACTTGTATTAGATAGATACCTATAAAGGAAACAGAAGTATGTTGCATGTTACTGACCATTCTAGATTAATTTCTTTTGGAATTAAAGTAGATTTGTTGAAGTGTATTGTGTGTTGTAAATTTTTTTAAGTGAAATTTACTTCTGTTGTGCCTTCGCATTTCTTTACAGTGAGTATAACTTTGAAAAATTAGAATACATGCCAACTATTGAGTGCTATGACTCTTGCTCGTAAGAGATATGCCAGATTCTATGTCTAAATTGTGTATTCTCTTCAGAGGAGATGATGCTTATTTTAAACCTTTTTTCTATAACTTCTAAAAAGTGATGTTGAGTATTCACTAGAATAGCAAGTCTTTGTACTTTAATGGACTTAATTTGTGGAAATTACTTAAATAGCAGGTTATCAGATGGTTCTGAATGACAAAGTTAGTTGTTAAATTTGGGATTATTTATTTTGAGACGGAGTCTCACCCTGTCACCCAGGCTAGAGTGAAGTGACACAATCTTGGTTTATTGTACCCTCTGCCTCCCAGGTTCAAGTGATTCTTCTACCTCAGCCTCCCAGGTAGTGGAGATTCCAGGCATACGCCACCACGCCCAGCTAAATTTTTGTATCTTTAGCAGAGACAGGGTTTCACCATGTTGGCCAGGCTGGTATCGAACTCCTGACCTCATGATCCGCCTGCCTTGGCCTCTCAAAGTGCTGGGATTACAGGCATGAGCCACCGCGCCTGGCCAGGATTATTTTTGTTCAAGCGTTAGATACGGCTGGAGAGTAATGAGACAGAAGGAATGTCTCATATTGTTTTGACTCTGACAATTCCTAAAGAAATGTGATAGAAAGATTTTTAACAAAAGAAATTGCATTTACTCTCTTTTCCAGGGTGACTTGAAGAGGGCAAAATTCAGTTGGGTATATAAATTCTGGAATGTTCATTAAGAAAATTAGTTAATAGTACAGCCATGCCCTACAAATGTCATCCGAAGGCACTTCATTCAAGAACTTCAGGTGTCAGTGCCTGGAGTTCTGGAGCTTAAACATTGAGTTGATATCTTGATAACCGTTGGGGATTGGTTCCAGGACACCTGCTTGGATACCAAAGTCCACAGATGCCCAAGCCTTTTGTATAAAATGATGTAGTATTTGCATATAACATATGCACATCCTCCCATATACCTTAAATCATCTTTAGATTACTTATGGTACTGAATACAATGTAAGTGCTACGTAAATAGTTGTTATGCTGATTAGGGAATAACGAGAAGGAAAAAAAGTATACATATTGAGTGAATATATCAGAATAACGGCTTTTAGTTTTCCTGAAGCATGCTTCAAAAGCTGATTATACAGTTATCTTTTTTCCCCCCGAACATTTTTGATCCATAGTTGGTTGAATCCACAGTTGGGGAACACACAGATACAGAAGACCTACTGTATGTCCAGCTTCTACTATATAAAAGATTCAGCATTGGAATTTTGTATACTGGATTTGATTATCTCACTTTCTATACAGTTTTTCTTTGTGATCCATAGACAGGAAAACAAAGGCCAAATTGAAACTAAGGGATGAGGAGGTCTGTGTGGAAAAACACTTGGTTACAACTGGAGAGTTAACTGCAAAAACCAAGCAGCTTCATGTGACTGTTAGAAGAAATTTCTCCTTTGTAGCCTAGAGTGAGCTGTATTTTCAAAATTTAATATGCATATTAATCATTTGGGGATCTTTTATTGATGATTTTCATGTGGGGATCTTTTAAAAATGCAGATTCTGATTCGGTAAGTCTGGAGTACATCCTGAGCTTCTGCATGCTTCAAAAGCCGATTATGTTTTGAGAACATGGATCTAGAAGATGCTAGTATTGAGTTGGGAGACAAGTACCACTGCCTGAAACAGTCATCGTAAATTTAGCCAACAAGGAGGGTAAACACATCCGGACAGGGAAGGTAAGCTGCACGTCCATCAGTACCTCTAGAGGGCATCACTGGTTTTTAGTTCAATACAGTGACTATATCAAAATAACAGCCTTCAGTTTTCCTCAAAGATTAAATTAGGCTTGCTAACTCGTTTAATGAGATAGTCAAACATATGATGTAATTTTAAAGGGTTTACTGTTTTAAAATTTAATGGTTGCTACATAAAAAGGATATCCTTTAACTAATTTTACTTAGTTGGAATTTCTGTAAGCTTAGTAGGTATGCTTACATAAAGCCTGCTGATAAAATAGAGATTCAGACTCAATAGAATGGTTTTACATACGCAATATATGTTTTAAATAGCATAAAATAGACTTCTCCTATCTTAACATGTCATTCTTTTTCTTAAAAATAGCACATTCTCTTTAGAAGGTTGGGAAAGATAAAAAGCAAAACCAAGAATGAAAAAAAAAAAAAAGAAGCTGGGCACAGGGGCTCACGCCTGTAATCCTAGCACTTTGGGAGGCTGAGGTGGGTGTATCACCTGAGGTCGGGAGTTCGAGATCAACCTGACCAATATGGAGAAACCCCGTCTCTGCTAAAAATACAGAATTAGCTGGGCGTGTTGGCACATTTGTGTAATCCCAGCTACTCGGGAGGCTGAGGCTGGAGAATCGCTTGAACCCGGGAAGCGGAGGTTGCAATGAGCTGAGATAGTGTCATTGCACTCTAGCCTGGGGAACCAGAGCAAAACTCCATCTCAAAAAAAAAAAAAAATAAAATAAATTGCTTCTTGTAATTACCTAACATTTTGGTATATTTCCGTATGAAAATTTTTTTTTCTGTATTTTACAATTACTGTGGCATCATGCCCCTCTTTACATTATAATCATTTCTCCATATTTTTAAATAGACAAGAGTAACAAATTTGATTAATAGCATATTGTATAATTATGTCATTGCAATTTTTCAACCAATATTCAATTAGATACTTAAGTTTTTCCCAGTGTTTTGCTTTTCTGTTCTTTTTTATCCTGCGTTTTTCTAGTTCTTAGAGAGTTGGTTTGCCATAAATCTTCCTACTTAGAAGCAGAAGCTACTCGACTGTAAATTTCTTGACCCTAAACGAACTAAGAATGAACAGTTTGGTCCTGCTTCTTTGATTCACAGTCCCATTAGCATGTATTCTGTGAATCATAAAACACAAAGTAACAAGGACCTTTAAATTTTACTAGGTTGTTTCACAGTGCTAAAGTCCTAAAGCTTTTACTTGAAAGGTTTCCAAATTTAAAAATAGTCTGTGTCCTCCGATTCCATAGAATTCAAAATTAATCTTAGCTGTACAGTAATAGACTGCAGCGACCACCAAAGTTCTGCTTTCCATAATGAAATATCAAATTCAAAATATGTAACAGTGATATAGCAATAATACAGCGTCTGCATTCAAATTTCACCAATGTCCTAGTAATGACCTGTGCAATTTCACCTCCAGTCCAGAATCCAATCCTGGTTTATTTAGTTGTCCATAAATTATTATGTTTCTTGGTCTCATTTTTTCTTCCGTATATTTCTTCAAGTAATTGATCTCGTGTAAGTTATCAAATTCGTTAGCATAAAATTGTTTGTAATATTCCCTAGCTAATGTCAATTGGATCTATAATAAAAAGTCCACTTTCATTTTGAGTTATTTGTGTCCTGTCTTGTTTTTATTTAATCAGTCTAGGTTGTAGTTTATCAATTTTTTAGCTTTAGCTTTATTTTATAATTTTAAAATTATTTATATTGTTCTTCCTTTATCATTCAGTTTGAAATATTTCCTAATTTCCAGTATGATTTCTTTTTGACTCATGACTTATTAGAAATATGTTTGATTTTCAAATACTTGAGAGTTTTCTAGATACCTTACTGTTTTTAATTACTAATTTCATTGAGAATATGTGATTTCAGTATTTTTACATGTATTGCAATTTTATGGCACAACTTATGGCCTATCTTGTTGAACATGCCATGTACATTTGAAGTTATTGAGGTGATGAGGGTAAGGTCATTATACTGTTCAAATCTATGGTTTAAAGAGGGATTTAAAAAACTCCATTTATGGTTATGGAATTATCTATTTTTCCTATTTCTCCCTTTAATTCTGTCAATTTTTGCCCTATTGATATCTTAAAATCCATTATTGGAATTTATGATTTTTATGATCCTGTCATAGATATGTAATATTTATAATTATAGTCATTACTACTTTAGGTTTCTTATGCTTACTGTTGCATGGAATGTATTTTTTTCATTCACTTAGTTGCATTCTGTCAATGTAAACTACATTAATAATTTTTCACCACTATCCAGATTCTTAGTAATTCATTCCTTGGTTTGTTTAAAGATTTACTCCAAAAGTATGGCCTATAGTTTTAGTTCAGCAAATATAAATTTGAAAGATTGCTTTGTGGCTTTGTGAGTATTTATGACAATGTTATAATATTCTAACAATATTATGTTTGTAAGATTCATCCAGGTAATTGCATGTAGTTGTAATTCATATATTTTTGTTCTCTAGAAGAGGAATGGCTGGGTCAAAAGTTATTCATATTGTCACATTTATTAGACAATGTCAAATTGCTTTCTGAAGTGGTGGTACCAATTTATATTCCCTCAGTAGGGCTTGAGTCTGAGTGATTCACTTCCTAACCAACTCTTATTTTTGGAATTTTTAATTTTTGCCAACCTTATAGGTAGAAATATGCCCCATGATTTTAATTTGCATTTCTTTGATAATAAATGAAGTTAAGCCTTTTTCCCATATGCTTATGCTTGTGTCTCATTAGTACCTGTTTAAGTCTTTTTCTCCTATTCATCTAAGATTTTTAGACATACTTTTTTAGGAATATTTTATGTATACTAGTTAATAATTCTTAATCAGTTGTATCTGTAGCATAAGTCTTACAAGGTAGTAGCTTGTAGTTTTCAATTTTTTTACGGAGTATTTGGCCATCAGACTTCCTTAAAATTAAAGAAGTTGAGTTTGCCAATGGTTTCTTTTAAGTTTGCACTTTTTAGGCCGGGCGCGGTGGCTCAAGCCTGTAATCCCAGCACTTTGGGAGGCTGAGGTGGGTGGATCACGAGGTCAAGAGATCGAGACCAACCTGTTCAACATGGTGAAACCCCGTTTCTACTAAAAAAAAATACAAAAAATTAGCTGGGCATGGTGGCGCGTGCCTATAATCCTAGCTACTCAGGAGGCTGAGGCAGGAGAATTGCCTGAACCCAGGAGGCGGAGGTTGCCATGAGCCGAGATTGCGCCATTGCACTCCAGCCTGGATAACAAGAGCGAAAACTCCGTCTCAAAAAAAAAGTTTGCACTTTTTAAATGCTCCATCACCTCAAAAAAGATCCAATACCCCTATGGAGATAGTCCTTTTATTTTCTTGTTATGTAAAGTCCTACTAACATTTCATTCTATAGCTATTTCAAAAACCTGTGTGAATTAGTTGAGGGGGATTAGTAGGAAATTTGGTGCTCCCCACATTCTGAAAGTGGGGCTTGAGTGTTTTATTACTGGTTACTGTGATCACATTTGTATTTTTCAGCTTATGCTGTTCAGGAAAGAAAGATTTGCAAATGCAGAGCCCTTCAGAAGTTACCTTGAGTATTTTATTGTAGAGGAAATATATGCCCTAATGGTGCCAATAGAGGTCAAACAACTTCTATAAAGAAAATTATTAAAATATGTGAGTAAAATGTAGTGGCAATCCCTAAGACAGAGAGATTTCAAGAGAACAGAACATGAACAGGGAAAATAGTGATACATTTACTGGCTTCAGTAACTGTTAAAAGTTAATAGGAAACTAGAGCAAATGGTATGTGGTAACCTGGCACTGAAGTTAGCTCTGTTACTCTTCAAAAGGCATACTGGAGGTTTTGGCCTCCTGGGCAACTTGTGGTGGAGGTCTGTCATTTTCCTTTTACTGCTGGAAAAGAAGGCTCAAGAGGGAAAGTCCAGGTAATTTGTGTTTTAATCAGAACTACTTCTTTTGGACTGATTGGAAATAAGTTAAAATCTTTTAGCTCTTGAATTAACTAAATCAGTTTATTTACTTCAGTGTTTGGAATTTTAGCAGTTCATGAGGACAAATAGTCCTTTTGCTCATTTCATAATCTCAGTTGTGGAGTTGCCAGGAGTGCTCAGTTATGTGTGTCTTTTCATTTTGGTTTGCTTAGAAAGGATGACACTAGGGACTTGCTATTATTATAATATAGAGCTGGAATTTATATTTCTGAGGAAAATGAAAGGCTATCAGAAATCATTTGTTAAGATGTCTTTATTCTGTCTTCCCCATCCCCTTCAATATTTCTCCCTCTTTTAAATATTCTGGGAAACTGGATTGTGGTCCTATTTACATTTTGTTTGAAGGGTAATTTTCTTTTAATATAAGACTAATGCCATGTTAGAATTACATTCTGTGAAAATATTTCTTGAAGCTTCGAATATATGTCCTACGTATTTATGCAATTCAGGAATGCTTTCTGGTAGTGAAATGTAATGTTAAAAAAAATACCAAAAAAGTAAGTATAAGTTGAGTTAATGACTTTCTAATTGACTTCTGTTTGGGCACACTGGTTGGTGCGTGTAATGTTTGAATAGAAATAAATTTAATGGATAATATTGTTAGGGGTGACGAATATCTGAGTTACCGACGGCAAATCTGTATGGGTCTACAGCAGTCTCATTTCTTGCCTCCTCAGAAGAAATAATTCAACTGATTCAACTGAGGGGCATAAAAGAGTAAAAGAGACTGAGGCAAGCTTCAGAGTAGGAGCAAAAGTTTATTAAAAAGCTTTAGATCAGGAAAGAAAGGAAAATACGTTTGGGAGAGACCCAAGCAGGCATCGTGGGGGTCAAGTGCCCCATTTAACCTGGAACCTAGGATTTTATATGCTGGCCTTCTTCTGGCATCTTGCACTCCTTTCCCTTCATCCTTCCCTTGAGGGGAGCCACCCACATGCTTGGCGCCCTGCCTGTGCTCCGGATGTGAGCATGCGCAGTATGCTTACTGGAGTTTTACACATGCTCATCTGAGGCTTGCTTTTGAATTCTGTGGAATGCCACTGGAAGGTCATACTCTGTCATTTTGCCTCTTAATGCACATGCTCGAGCTCATTTGCCCAATTCTTGAAAGCTGCTGACTACCAATTTCAGGTGCTTTTATCTATTGAGAAACTGCCTCTCCTTGGTGCTGGCTGTGACCGATAGTTATTTTAGAGAAGCAGAGTGACAATCACTCGATAGTTACTTGACATTCTGGTGGGTGGGGGGAACTCTCTCCTGCCCCACTCATGCATAACTAGCTATCTACTATAACAATATGTGAAAAGAATACTATATCTTAAGCTTCTTTAGAGTAGGATCTCTATCTTATCTCTCAGTAATTATGACATGTAAACCCTTGATAAATTCTTTTTTAAGTGCTAATCAATTTGACTAAGAGTTGGAGATGTGGATTCCATTTCTCACTCTGTCATTATTTCTGTCTGACCTTAAGTACTCAATTACTCGATTACAAGAAAACAAGTGAAATACGGCACTTGGAAGCTATAGTATCACTTATTTTTAAGCTTCTCAGGAAACAGATGCAACATTTACACATCACTGAATTATTCTCAGCACTTCTCCCTCTGTAGGCTCATTCTCATCAGCATGTGTTTATGCCTGTGTCTGTCTCATCTCTTTTTCATATATATATATATACACACACACATATATACATACATATATGTTCAGTGTGCAAATATATGCAACACAAACATATATATATATGTATTTTACTTTCAATCTGTCTTTTTTTTTTGACAATGTGTTTCTGAAAAAGAAACACTTGCTTTTTCAACTAGTTTGACAATCTGTCTCTTTCTTATTATGTATTTATTTTAAGGATAGGATTTCAGATCTGTCACCCAGGCTGGAGTCCAGTGGCATGATCACAAATCACTGCACCTCAACCCATTGAGCTCAAGCAATTCTTCTGCTTCAGCCTGTCAAGCAGCTGGGACTACAAGTATGCCCCACCACACCCTGCTAATTTTTACATTTTTTTGTAGAGATGGAGTCTCCCTATGTTGCCCAGGCTGGTCTCAAACTCCTGGGATCAAGTGATCCTCAGACCCCATCCCCCCAAAGTGCTAGGATTACAGGCATGAATCACCACACCTGGCCTGTGTCTTCTAATTTGAGTGTTTGATCTGTTTATATTTAACATAATTATTGATAGAGTTGGGTTTAAAACTCTCATGTTGGTATTGGTTTTTTCCATTTATCCCATTTGTTATTTGCTCCTTTATTGCTCCTTTCCTGTTGTGGCCAATGAAATTTCCCAAAGATGTATATACAAATACACATCCAAATACACACAGCCAGGTGTGGTGGCTCATGCCAGTAATCCCAGCACTTTCGGAGGCCAAGGCGGGTGGATTACCTGAGGTCAGGAGTTGGAGACCAGCTTGGCTAATATAGCGAAACCCCTTCTCTACTAAAAATACAGAAATTAGCTGGGTGTGGTGGTGGGCGCCTGTAATCCCAGCTACTCATGAGGCTGAGGCAGGAGAATCGGTTGAACCCAGGAGGTGGAGGTTGCAGTGAGCCGAGATTGGGCCATTTTACTCGAGGCTGAGCAAGAGCAAAACTCCGTCAAGGGAAAAAAAGTGACATTCATTACTGACCACAGGTCAGGAACCTTTAAAGGGCTGTGTAGAGAAGGTACTTACTAGGCCAGTCTTTCTTTCTTTCTTTCTTTCTTTTTTGAGGCGGAGTTTCGCTCTTGTTACCCAGGCTGGAGTGCAATGGCGCGATCTCGGCTCACCGCAACCTTGGCCTCCTGGGTTCAGGCAATTCTCCTGCCTCAGCCTCCTGAGTAGCTGGGATTACAGGCACGTGCCACCATTTCCAGCTAATTTTTTGTATCTTTAGTAGAGACGGGGTTTCACCATGTTGACCAGGATGGTCTCGATCTCTTGACCTCGTGATCCACCCGCCTCGGCCTCCCAAAGTGCTGGGATTACAGGCTTGAGCCACCGCACCCGGCCCTCTAGGCCACTCTTTCTAAGGTTTTTTTTTTTTTTTTTTTAAATCAGCTCTATAAAGTCAACCTCAATTTCTCAAAGAAGTATGATCATACTTGAAAATATACCATTTCAGTCAGAGCTTTGGCAAAATAACCAGTGGCTCCAATGTGTCCTGTTAGAAAATATATTGAATTTATGTAATTAATGATATTTCCTTAAAATGAGAATACAAATCGTTTCCAAATTTTAGAGAATTCTGGTAGAAAGGTAAATTTTTCTCACAAAAGTATATTCAATTGTTATAAACTATAGCTCATAAGAAGAAAGGTATATTAGTCGAGGTTCTCTAGAGAGACAGAACAGGATATATGTATATATGAAAGGGAGTTTATTAAGGAGAACTGACTTACATTATCACAAGGTCAAGTTCCACGATAGGTCATCTGCAAATTGAGGAGCAAGGAAGCCAATAGTGGATCAGTTCAAGTTCCAAAACCTCAAAAGTAGGGAATCCAACAGTGCAGCCTTCAGTCTGTGGCTAAAGGCCCAAGAGCACCTGGCACACCACTGGTGTAAGTCCCAGAGTCCAAAAGCTGAAGAACTTGGAGTCTGATGTTCGAGGACAGGAAGCATCCGGCATAGGAGAAAGATGAAGACCAGAAGACTCAGCAAGTCAGCTCTTCCCACCTCCTGCCTACTTTACTCTAGCCCTGCTGGCAGCTGATTGGATGGTGCTCACCCATACTGACAGCGGGTCTCTCTCTCCCAGTTCACGACTGAAATGTTAATCTTTGGCAATACCCTCACGAACACACCCAGGAGCAGCACTTTGCATCCTTCAATGTAATCGAGTTGACACTGAATATTAACTATCACACAAGGTTTCTTTTGCTGAGCAGAAGCTCTTTAATTAGATTCCATTTGTCAATTTTGGCTTCTGCTGCAATTGCTTTAGGTGTTTTTGTCTTGACTTTTCTTTAATCAGACAGAGTAGCAGCCTTCCAAACAGGGTGTTATCAGTTAACCTTGGCACTGCCATCCACAAACCAAGCAGCTCTTTGTAAGGCAAGTGAGAGCTATTTACTGGGCACCGTAGAATCCAGCAGTTCCTCACACAGTTCCAGAGTCATTTCTAGGGGAAAAGAGGCTTCCTGCACGTGAGTGTCCCTCCTTGCGCTTCCCAGTTAGTATGATCCTATATAAACCACTTCTATTTTATTATGGAACTCTTTGGGATACTGCTGTTTGCATTAGAATGTTTCTCTGACATCACCCCAGACAGCATGAAGATTTTAGCTTTCAAAACTGGGTTTTTATGGCCGAGTATGGTAACACACCTGCAATCTCAACACTTTGGGAGGCCGAGGTGGGCAGATCACTTGAGCCCAGGAGTTTGAGACCAGCCTGACCAACATGGCAAAACCCCATCTCTACCAAAAATACAAAAATTAGTCGGGCGTGGTGGCATGTGCCTATAATCCCAGCTACTCAGGAGGCTGAGGCAGGAGGATCACTTGAACTTAGGAGGCAGAGGTTGCAGTGAGCCGAGATTGCACCACTGGACTCCAGCCTAGTTGACAGTGAGTCCCTGTCTAAAAAAAAAAAAAAAAAAAAAAAGTGTTCTTTAGTCATAGTTCTTCAGTTAATATCCCGTAGCAACATAGCAAGGCAGTAAATGCCCTTCAAGTGGAAATTCTCTAGTCCAGGGTCCTTCCTGGCAGTTGCTGTTGGGAGGCATTCACAGGTTTTTGCCATAAGCCCCAGTAAACCTACGAAAGGCTATCAAATAGAGAATTTGTCCCTGACAGAATTCTAACTTCTACTTTACCCTCTCTGGACTCAAAAATCTTGCTGGTTCCCATTTAGTATGTCCAATTAATATTGCTCAAAGGGGGGATTTATATGCCTTCCATTTATTCTCTAGTTACATATAATTTCTTTTTCCATAAAACATTTAGGTAAAGGAGACACAACTTACTTACATAAACTCTATTTAAACATTTCAACCTTTTTTTTTTTTTAATTCTGGGATACATGTGCTGAACGTGCAGGTTTGTTACATGGGTATACAAGTGCCATGGTGGTTTGCTGCACCCATCAACCTGTCATCTATGTTAGGTATTACTCCTAATCCCTCTCCTTGCCCCTCATTGTTCAATTCTAACTTATGAGTGAGAACATGTGGTGTTGCTTTTCTGTTCCTGTGTTAGTTTGCTGAGGATGATGGTCCAGCTTCATCCATGTCAATGCAAAAGACATGGACTCATTCTAATTTATGGCTGCACAGAATTCCACGGTGTATATGTGCCATATTTTCCTTATCCAGTTTATCATTGATGGGCCTTTGTGTTGGTTCCAAGTCTTTGCTATTGTAAATAGTGCTGCAATAAATATCTGTGTGCATGTGTCTTTATAGTAGAATGATTTATAATCCTTTGGTTATATACTCAGTAATGGGATTGCTGGATCAGATGGCATTTCTGGTTCTAGATCCTTGAGGAATCATCACACTGTCTTTCATAATGGTTGAACTAATGTACATTCCCACTAACAGTGTAAAAGCATTCCCATTTCTCCACATCCTCTCCAGCATCTGTTGTTTCCTGACTTTTTAATGATTGCCATTCTAACTGGCGTGAGATGGTATCACACTGTGGTTTTGATTTGCATTTCTCTAATGACCAGTGATGATGAGCTTTTTTTCATGTTTGTTGGCCACATAAAAATGTCTTTTTTGAGAAGTGTCTGTTCATATCCTTCACTCGCTTTTTGATAGGGTTGTTTTTTCTCTTGTAAATTTGTTTAAGTTTCTTGTAGATTCTGGATATTAGCCCTTTGTCAGATAGATAAACTGCAAAAATTTTCTCCCATTCTGTAGGCTGCCTGTTCGCTCTGATGACACTTTCTTTTGCTGAACAGAAGCTCTTTACTTTAACTAGATTCCATTTGTCAGTTTTGGCTTCTGCTGCAATTGCTTTGGGTGTTTTTGTCATGAAGTCTTTGCCCATACCTATTTCCTGAATGGTATTGCCTAGGTTTTCTTCTAGGGTTTTTATGGTTTTGAAATTCATCTTGCATTAATTTTTGTATAAGGCATAAGGAAGAGGTCCAGTTTCAGTTTTCTGCATATGGCTAGCCAGTTTTCCCAACACTGTTTATTAAATAGGGCATCCTTTCCCCATTGCTTGTTTTTGCCAGGTTTGTCAAAGATCAGATGGTTGTAGATGTATTGTGTTATTTCTGAGGCCTCTGTTCTGTTCCATTGGTCTATATATCTGTTTTGGTACCAGTACCATGCTGTTTTGGTTATTGTAGCTTTGTAGTATACTTGGAAGTCAGATAGCATGAGGTGTCCAGATTTGTTCTTTTTGCTTAGGATTATCTTGGCTATATGGGCTCTTTTTTGGTTCCATATGAAATTTAAAGTAGTTTCTCTAGTTCTGTGAAGAAAGTCAGTGGTAACTTAATGAGAATAGCATTCAATCCGTAAATTACTTTGGGCAGTATAGCCATTTGTACAATATTGATTCTTCCTATCCATGAGCATGGAATGTTTTTCTATTTGTTTGTGTCTTCTCATATTTACTCGAGCAGTGGTTTGGAGTTCTCCTTGAAGAGGTCCTTCATGTCCCTTATAAGTTGTATTCCTAGGTATTTTATTCATAGCAATTGTGATTGGGAGTTCTCTTATGATTTGGCTCTCTGCTTGTCTAATATTGGTGTATAGGAATGTGTGTGATTTTTGCACACTGATTCTGTATCCTGAGACTTTGCCGAAGTTGCTTACCAGCTTAAGGAATTTTTGGGCTGAGACACTGGGGTTTTCTAAATATAGAATCATGTCATCTGCAAACAGAGACAGTTTGACTTCCTCTCTTCCTACTTGAATACCCTTTATTTCTTTCTCTTGCCTGATTGCCCTGGCCAGAACTTCTAATACTATGTCAAATAGGAGTGGTGAGAGAGGGCATCCTTCTCTAGTGCTGGTTTTCAAAGGGAATGCTTCCAGCTTGTTGCCATTCAGTATGATATTGGTGTGGGTTTGTCATAAATAGTTCTTATTTTGAGATATGTGAGACATGTTCCATCAATACCTAGTTTATTGAGAGTTTTTAGAATGAAGAGGTGTTACAAACATTTCAGCTTTTATAATCCTATCAATCCTCACATTTTATGCTTTAGTCTCTGGAACTTCTGTTCTCCACCCGCAGACCATTTAACCCTCTATTGTGAAAAAAGCTTCAGGTTCCCAGCAAGGGGATGAGCCAAAGGACACAGGCCTTTTTTTAAATCAAACTTTATCTGATTAGCCTGTCTCCACATTGCCCCAGGAAATTATTAATCAGCTTTCTAATTGTAATTTTTGCCTTCTGATTTTTGAAACTTCCCCAATCTGGTGTAAATACAGAAAACTGGTGTGGGGCTCTTTAATGTTGGGGAATCAGCAGGGACTCCCTTTGGTCCACCCAACATTTGATAATGTTGTATTAAGACTCAAAAGGTAAATAAAAATGTTTATTATCTCTCATTAATACTATCTGAAAATCTTCAAAAGAGAAAACTAAATTTTACTTTGTATTAGTGTATTATCAATAGTAAAGCTTTTTTCTGAGATGGAGTCTTGCTCTGTAGCCAGGCTGGAGTGCAGTGGTGCGATCTTGGCTCACTGCAACCTCCGCCTCCCAGGTTCAAGTGATTTTACTGCCTCAGCCTCCCCAGTAGCTAGGACTATAGGTGTGTGCCACCATGTCCAGCTAATTTTTGTGTTTTTAGTAGAGACGGGGTTTCACCATGTTGGTCAGGATGGTCTTGATCTTTTGACCTCATGATCTGCCTGCTCTGCCTCCCAAAGTGCTAGGATTACAGGCATGAGCCACTGCACCTGGCTGTAAAGCTAATTTTAATAAAATCTTGTGAATGAGTTCATTGACTCTCACTCAGCTTTTGATCACAGAAGAATTCCATCAACATTTTATACCCTCTTAAAAATTGTTTTCTATTTTTCTTTCTCCAACTTTTAGATCTATTTAGTTGTATCTATATCAGTTCTTCCATTCATTTTGAAACAATCTTTAAATAACTACTAAACCAAGCCAGCATGCCTACATGCTCCCTAGGTACAGCTAGTCTGTGTGCATGAGTGGGAGGTGGCAGGCCTCCAACTCTGGCCTTCTCTGCTGACTGTTCTTGTGAGATGTCTCTAGCCATGAACTATTTTGGTACCTAGTTGGTGGGAGGCACAGTGACCTCGTCACCACCCAAAGCCCTGAACAATGAAACTCTCAACAAAACTGATGTCTTTGGATGATATCATCAAACTAAACTAAAGGAAGGGAAAAAGCAGAATTTTCTAACTGGAGCCTGGAAATTTAGGATGAGAGTACGATGGAGAATCCAACAGAATTCTGGCTTTGGTAAGGCTAGTCTGAGCCACAGAGGAAGAGTAATGCCTGGAAAGAGACAGCTTTATGGAGTTATCACTAGGCTTGCATCTAGGAAAGTAACTGGAATTCACAAGGGAATTAGTCCTATGAATCATTTATCTCTAAGTGACAGGAATATAGAACGATATTGTCTGTTGTTAAAAAGGAAGGCAAAACTTCTGAGAGAAATATGAGGTGCAGAAGAAACCAGTTGCGGTTCTCAAGGGACCTAACCAGCTAAACAGAAAAAAATAACATTCGAGCCAATCTTGCCAAGAGTGAAAATAAATTAAATCATCAGGAAGACATGTGTCAGGGAACTTCTCTTTTTAGAAGATGCCTAAAGTTTCAGGCCCAGTCGAACACAGGTGCAACTGCTGGATGATATAGCAGGAAAGAGAAATCATCAATGGCAGAGTTTTATTGCAGGACTTCTTTTTAGTTCAGTTAAAGCTGTAGTCCTTGTCTCATGGCCACAAAAGTTTAGGCTCACAGACAACTTGTGGAGTAAGAAAAATGGAATTTATTGGGCAAGAAGGAGAAAGGGGGAAAGCGACCTTCTGCAAAGTCGGAAGTGCTGCTACTGCGCTTCTTGCCTTGCCATTTGAATCCCAGGTTCCACACAGGAAGAGGAGAAGCCAGGCTCCTCCCTATTGCAAATGGCAGGAACTTCTGTGGCTCCTCCCCAGTGTGCATTCCTCCCAGTGGCATGCAGTTGGAGTTTTTCCAGGGACGACTTCTTACCTGGATGTCTCACTTTCACCACAAATGGAGGAATTTTAACTGTATCTATGGACAATCCTGGAGCAGTGCAATGCCCAGTAACACAGAAATCAGGATTAATTCATACTGCATACTGCTGTATCTTTATTTTTAACAAAATGGAAGCAATCTAACATAAAGAAAGTTTTTTTTTTTTTTTTTTTTGAGATGGAGTTTCACTCTTGTTACCCAGGCTGGAGTGCAATGGTGCGATCTCGGCTCACTGCAACCTCTGCCTCCTGGGTTCAGGCAATTCTCCTGCCTCAGCCTCCTGAGTAGCTGGGACTGCAGGCATGTGCCACCATGCCCAGCTAATTTTTTGTATTTTTAGTAGAGACGGGGTTTCACCATGTTGACCAGGATGGTCTCGATCTCTTGACCTTGTGATCCACCCGCCTCGGCCTCCCAAAGTGCTAGGATCACAGGCTTGAGCCACCGCGCCCGGCAAGAAAGTTTTTATTGTGGTCCCCTACAATTGACATAAGTAGTGCTGGAAAACAGATAGAGATGACTTTGAAAAGTTTAGAATCCTGAAGGAATCAAGAGCTGCTCTGACAAACAACAATGGAGGAAGCTGCTTTATAACTGTATAAGTCTGTTCTCACACTGCTAATAAGACATACCCAAGACTAGGTAATTTATAAAGGAAAGAGGTTTAATGGACTCACAGTTTCACATGACTAGAGAAATCTCACAATCATGGTGGAAGACAAAGGAGAAGCAAAGTCATGTCGTACATAGCGGCAGGCAAGAGAGCTTGTGCAGGGGAACTCCCATATAAAAGCAACAGACCCTGTGAGACTTATTCACTACCACAAGAACAGTATGGAGAGGAACCACCCCATGGTTCAATGATTTCCACCTGGCCCTGGCCTTAGCATGTGGTGATTATTACAATTCAAGGTGAGATTTGGATGGGGACACAGCCAAACCATATCAGTAACTGTGGGATAGATCCCCTATCAAAGGGACTTTTGAGTGACTTTGAAAAGTTGAATTGCTTGAAGAATTCATCATAGAAATTCAAGAAACTTTGCTTCAAAATATTCACAAGTCTAACTCATTTTTATTTTTAAAGTTTTTTTTTTTTTTTTTTTTAATAAAACAGGTATAATATAATGCCCTGAGCAAGTAACGGAACATACTTGACTGTTCTTAAAGATTTTATTGTTGGCTCAGATAGAACAATTATCTATTTGACTTCTTTGGTTCCTCTTGCAGCAGAAGGAAGACAGAAAGATAGAAATTGATTATTTTTATGATAGTGGTATTTAGGATCTCATTGCCTTTACCCATTTTTTTAGACTTTGTCAGGGCAAATCATGGTCTTCAAAAATTATGAGTAGGTTCCTTTGTTGCTGTCACTTATCCTTTAATAGTTTTGATGCCGTAAATACAGTTGCCTTGTCTTCATTAGAGATATTTTAAAAAATATTGGAATTCTAGTTTGGAACTTTAAGATTTATGGAAATATCTGAAACTTGGTTCATTTTTCAGGTACATTTTAGGCTAATGTCCTAGAAATATGAATTTTTAGTGCTGAACTTTTAAAAAGAACTGTGGCTCTAGGCCTTAGTCTCAGGTTAAAATGTTGCTGCTTAAGGGCTGCAAATGCATATTTACAAAGTTATCTGATAAGGCCTTGGAGGAGAGGGTCCAGTTTAAAAATCTGACAGTTTGTATTTAGTAAATATAAGCATGAGAGGAAGTAGCAAGTTGAAGGACAGGTAACTGGATGAAAAACTTCAAAACTTAGGTCATAGGTATGCTGTTTGGATTTAGTTTAGTCTTGAGTTGTGTCCACAAATAATTCTTCAAACGATATGTAGAAGAATTATAATTATTAAAATGAATTAAGTCCCTTGGACATTTTGATAGTACATTAAATAGCCGTAAAGTCATAAAGTTTATTTGAAAAGTTACTTCTCATTTGAAAAGTTAAAATTTATGAGCTTGAAGCTTGCTAAATTAATTTGTAGCTCCAATACCAAAAATATACTTGTATATGTTGCAAATAACAAATGCAAAATTTATAATAGAATTACATTGTAACCTTGTTGTTTACCTTTCACTGATTTATTGTATGGTTCAGTATTGATGGGGAGAAAAGGGCTCCACCCCTACCCCCAGGTGGAAGGAGTTAGTCTGTTTGCCAAGATAGTGCTGAGTTCTCAGATGTACACTATAAATTATGGTATAATGACAAATGCAGCAAAATGTTCGAGCTATAAGTTACAAGTTTGGTCATTTTGCAGCTTGACATTTTTGTTTGCTATAATGTTAAAAACATCCAAGTAGGTGATGGTTTATCTGGAGTATATTATTAGTGCTGACGTTTCCTATAAAACAAAACATTGTTATTATTCTGCCTGTCTTGCATTGTACACTAAACTTCATTGTTGTCTCTCATGCTTCTTGGGTTGCTTAATGGTTTATGCTAGCCCTGGAAAGCTCTCAGCAACAATTCATGCTTATACCAAATAATTAAATCTGATCCTTAATATCTGATATCTTGCTGGTACTTCTAGTGATAAGGGATTATTGGAAGTTAGTCACATAATTTAAAAATAAATTCTAGTTTCTCCTTAGCTATTTGATATTCATCCCTGTTCCTGCAAAAGATATGATCACATTCTTTTCTATGGCTGTGGGGACATGTAGGCCAAGTACTCACTGCAAAACACTTTTGCAACTATGCACGCTTATATTTGGTCCAGAAATAATGCATTCTAGACTGGTTTAGAATTACTGGTGGCTTATTTTACAGCAAGGAAAAGCAGCTGAGCATGAGTTTGGTGTCTTTAGAACAGTTTGTGAAAATACGCTGTAAGGGTGTTTCCATTTTCATTTTCCTATTCCCTTAAATATTATTGTACAGAGCCACCATTAGTGCCAATTTTTTTTGGAAACCTTAAAAATATCCCCAAATGTTGAAATTAAGTATATCAAATAACAAATTATCTTTGGTATATTAAACTTTTTCCCTTCGTGGTTCTATAATTTAAGTATAAAATGTTGCCTTTAGTACAATTAAAACTCTTGAGTATGTACATGTTGTATATAAACAAAGCAATATGCTCTCTTGGAGGAAAATTTTGTTTCTTGAAATTTTCTTTCTTTCTCTGACCTTTTTTTTTTCATGATTGTAGTCATTCTTGTTCAGTTCTTAAAAGTTTTGTTTTGCTTTGTTTTGTTTTAAGCAGAATGCAACTTAAAATTTCCTTTGCATCAAGGTTTATCCAAAACTTTGATGGAGTGCATCACAAAATGAAAGTTTGCATTTAGGAAGGAGATGCTTTACACTGTACTGTTTGCTGTTTTTTGGAAAAGTTACATTTAGATCTATTCTGAAGCTGTTAACTTTTGATAAATAAAATGTTACTGATTTCCACAATGAAATACCATCTCATACCAGTCAGAGTGGCTATTATTAAAAGTCAAAAAATAACAGATGATGGCAATGTTGTGGACAAAGTGGAACACTTTTACACTGTTGATGTGAATGTCAACTAGTTCAACTGTTGTGGAAAGCAGTATGGTGATTACTCAGAGAGCTAAAAGCAGAACTGTCATTCAACCCGGCAATCCCATTACTGGATATCTATGCAAAGGAATATAAATAAATCATTCTACCATGAAGACCCATGGATGTGAATGTTTATTGCAGTACTATTCACAATGATTTTAACAATTTCAAAGACATGGAGTCTACCTAAATGCTCATTAATGACAGCCAGGATAAAGAAAATGTGGTAAAAATACCATGGAATACTATGCAACCATAAAAAAGAATGAGATCATGTCTTTTGTGGGAACATGGATGAAACTGGAGGCTATAATAGTAAACTAACACAAGAATAGAAAACCAGGTATCACATGTTCTTACTTACAAGTGGAAGCTAAATAATGAGAACTTAAAGAAGAGAGCAAAAGACACTGGGGTCTACTTGAGCGTAAATTGTGGGAGGAGGGAGAGGAGCATAAAAGATAACTATTCTGTACTGGATTTAATACCTGGGTGATGAAATATTCCGTACAACAACAAACCTTCACATGTATCCCTGAACCTAAAATAAAAGTTTAAAAGAAAGAATGAACACATGAGCAAAAAAGAGTTACAGATTTCACATGAAAACAATAAATAAATAAATAAATAACCTCTAAACAAGACAAAGCTATTTCTCCTTTAGCAAAAACTACATCATCATGTCTTTTTAATAAACTTCTTTACCAAAAAGCACCTTATTTTTGTTATATACCCTGTATTTGGAATTGTTTCTCTTATATCTAGTAGTTTTACTTACATATGTTTACTACTATTTTGACCTTTTGTAACCCTAATTTCCAGTGTGAAACCTAAGATTACTTAATTTAACATAACATGTCTTTAAGATTTTAAATGATGGAAAAGAATTTGAAACTATGACACAGGTGTCCTCCTGTATTAGTCAGGATTCTTTTAGAGGAACAGAACTAATAGAATATATATAATATATAAAAATATATTTAAAAGGAGTTTATTAAGTATTAATGTACATGATCACAATGTCCCACAATAAACCGTCTGCAAGATGAGAGGTAAGGAGAACCAGTCTGAGTCCCAGAACTGAAGAACTTGGATTCAGACATTCGAGGGCAGGAAGCATTCAGCACAGGAGAAAGATGTAGCCTGGGAGACTAGGTCTATGTCTCATTTTCATGTTTTTCTGCCTGCTTTATATTCCCTGGAAGTTGATTAGATTATACCCACCAGATTAAGGATGGATCTGCCTTCCCCAGCCCACTTTGACTCAAATAGTAATCTCTTTTGCCATCAAGCACACAGACACACCCAGGATTAATACTTTGTATCCCTCAATCCAATCAAGTTGACACTCAGTATTAATCATTACACCTCCCTAATGTCTTCTTCAGTTACCCTAAATTCCAAGCACCCAAGAATGGCTATGAAGGGCAAGGCGCATTTAGGTCTTGAATTTACTCAGCAAGTGTTGACCTTAAGACAGAGGAGATTGCTGTGAAGCTGATGCCTGACCCTTTTCTGCATAGCAAGGAGGCAGAGCTGGGCTAGGGAGAATTCCACATGGCCTCAGGCCTTACTGCAACCGGTAGATCCTAGAATCTAAAGGCTCTAAGACATAAGGTCACAGACAATTCAAAAACAAAGGGAAAACATTTTGGGATATGGGTCTATGCAAAGATTTTTTGGCTGAGACTGCAAAAAAAAAAAAAAAAAAAAAAAAACCAAAACCAAAAATAGACAAATTAGACTACACTAAAATTTTTAAAAATTCTGCACAATCAAGCACAACAGTGAAGAGACAACTGGTTGAATGAAAGACAAGATTTGCAAACTATTCCTCTGACAAAGGAATAATATCCAGAATATACAAGGAAACTCAAACAACTCAAGATTTATGAAACTAGAGGGTACAAAGTTTCTTTGCATTCTCTATATTTGCTGCAGTCTTATACATTCTATGCATGTAACAAAATATCTCATGTACTTCATAAATAGGTTTAACTATTATATCTGAATAAAAAGGTATCCTGAATACCTTTAGCTCCCACTTATAAGTGAGAACACGTGGTGTTTGGTTTTCTGTTTCTGTATTAGTTCACTTAGGAAAATGGCCTTTAGCTGCATCCATGTTGCTGCAAAGGATATGATTTCATTTTTTCATGGCTGCATAGTATTCTTATTCTATGATCCGTCTATTTTTTAATGTTCTGTTGCACATAAACTCTTGGTTGCAGGGTGTTTTGTTTCCAGGACTTGAGGAAAGAATTAGTGTGAAGTCAAATGTCTCATATCTATAGATGTTCAGTAAATCACCCTGTTTTCAGCCCCACGTCTCACTTTTATCCTCCATTGTACCTGATTTTTTAAAGGTTCTGTATAACAGATTGTTATTTTTCTAGATGTATTGATACTATGCATATTTTGGCTGCTTCAACACTGGTTTTTTACTGTTATAAAATTTGTTGGCTTGTTTACTGTCTTCTAGAAATTCATTAAAAGCTCTCAGGTGTCTTGCACTAGAAGAGTATATCGGGAAGTTTCTACATAACTAGAGGGTTAGAACTGACTCTTAAGTGGTCTGAATGCTGATTCAACTCACCTTTCATCAGTCCTTATCTCTACTTTATTTTATTGCTCCTTCTTTCTTTCTTTTTTGAGGTATGCTGAAGATATTCCTGCGGAATCATCCCAGGTGCCACATTACAAGAATGATTCAGTTGACAGCTACCCCTGTGAGTGCACTTGTTGATGAGCCAGTGCGTATCCGAGCTACAGGTCTGACTCCCTTTCAGGTGGTGAGTTTTAACGCGTCACTGGAAGATGAAAAGAGAAACGTGTTTTATTCTCAAGCCCACTATAGGGCCAATGAATTTGGTGAGGTGGACCTGGAGCATGCTTCTTCACTTGGAGGGGATTATGTGGGAGTCCACCCCATGGGTCTCTTCTGGTCCCTAAAACCTGAAAAACCATTAAAAAGACTGTTGAAAAGAGATGTGATGAATAGCCCCTTTCAGGTCCAATTAAAACTTTATGACTCAGTGTTACTACCGAACAATAAACCTACCAGTGCTCCAAAGGCCAGCCTGACTTTGAAGAGGTGGTATGTGGCACCTGGTGTCACACGAATTCAGGTTCGAGAAGGCCGCCTTCGAGGAACTCTCTTTCTCCCTTCAGGTGAGTAGAATTTCTCTGTTTTATTGTTATTCTTGTTTTTCCACTTTAAATACACTATCCCTCTAGAAATTTAGCTTAAATATGGATAATACACTTGCTTCCTGCCTTACAATCAATGTTAATCTTGGGTCAGAACAAGAATGTGGTAATATTCCACTCCAACTCAAGTTTCATCTCAACAATTCTGAACCTTGTCCCTTGTCTAAGAATGTGACTACATATAGTTTATGGAGTCCCTACATTATGGGATTTACATAGTTTTGGATTTATGCTAAATTTTTCTGCATTGAAGACTGGCTATATGAAGACCCTCATCCTGATGTGACGGAAACCATATCCCAGATCCTTGTGCAGGCTCTGTCAGGTTGAGTTTCAGTTTAGGCACGGGATTATTACCTTGTTGGCGCAACAAGCTTGAGATAAGATGGACTGAAAGACTGCAGCAAGTATAGAGAACGCAAAGAAACTTTGTACCCTCTAGTTTCATAAATATTACATATTTATAGACTATTCCATGAATCAGATAATATAACACGCTTCCTAATGGCTACAAAACTCATTGGAAAACTCAGTTTCCCACAGAAATCTCCAAATACCAATAAATAACTTGTTTACTTGTTTAAACATCTCTTGGTACATTTCTCAGAGTTTATTGTGGGACCAAATAAAGCAAAGTTCATTTCTCAGAAGAAAAGAAGCAATAAAAGCTTTCCTTTCCAAATTCACCATAACCCATGCATTTGTTCAGATAATTTTGAATTTTTAAAATACCCAGTAAACAGCATGTAGACCACTTTATTATGTGTAGGAACAAAGAATTAAACAGCACAAATTGCTGTGCCTCTATTATCCTACCCCAGTTAAAAATCTGTTTATTGGTGCAGGCCTTCCATCTTGGAATCATGTGCTGGCGTAGAGTGTGCTGTTTGTGAACCCTCTTGAATGATGCATGTGCTGGGTCTCTTGCTTCAAGTGTGTTTTCTACAGGGAAAACAAAAGAGAGTTGAGTTGTGTGAGGACGTAAGGAGGTTGAGTCAGATCACAAATATTTCTTGATGGCAACATTCTTCCAAGATAAAAGACTCAGTACTTTCAAGTGTTCCCCATTCTTGTGAATCAGAAGGTCAAAATGTCTTTATTTATTTATGCAAATGATAATTTATAACTCAGATATATTCAACATCACTTTATTTCTTCTTTATTCAATGTAATTAGTTATAGTAATATAAAAAAATTCCCAGTACCCCTTTAAATCAAGCCACTCCTTTCAAACTTGGATTGGTCTATCTTAGTTAAAAACACTTATAAAAGAATAGAATATCCCTAATAAGTACATTGTGAATTTCTTTCAGTGTGTGGGTTCTGCTTTGTTTTGGAAAAAAGTGACCTATGTGGAGTGAGTGTAGAGTGATACTCTGGCCGTCCCTACTTTTTACCATGTGTCAGCCTGCAGAAAATGATCATGGTGTTATTGAATAAAAGGGCTCATCATTTACACATGCTTAGGTGTAAGATTTCATCACTGTACAGTCAAATGAATGTAACAGAGCAGTGTTAAGTCAGGATTTTAGCGAATACAACCATTTCAAAAATTTTTTTGAAGCGTATATTTCTTTGAGAACCAAGTTAAACCTGTGGAACCTCTCATAAGTAAAATTCACCTCTCTCTATATATATATACACCATATTTAGCATAGATTGTAATTTCAGGATCTTCATGGATTTCCTAAAGCCTATTTGTAAATTTCTTTATAGGTTAAGAAGCCTTGGCCTTGGTTGGGCGTGGTGGCCCATGCCTATAATTCCAGCACTTTGGGAGGCCGAGGGGGGCGGATCACGAGATCAGGAGTTCAAGATGAGCCTGACCAACATGGTGAAACCCTGTCTCTACCAAAACTACAAAAAAAAATTGGTTGGGTGTGGTGGTGTACACCTGCAGTCCCAGATTCTCAGAAGGCTGAGCCAGGAGAATTGCTTGAATGCGGGGGCAGAGGCTGCAGTGAGCTGGGTCTGTGCCCTCGTACTCCAGCCTGGGCGACAGAGTGATACTCCATCTCAAAAACAACAAACAACAATAAAAGAAGCCTGGCCTAATTTCTATGCCTTTCTTTACAACAAGGATATAGAAACTCCTGTGAATTCCCATCTCCTTGGCTGCAGACAATAAATATGTCAGTGAATGCAGTTCCCAAACATTTAGGTTTTATGTTCCATTATATATTCAATGGGCCTTAATTCTGCATCAGATAGAAGGCTAAAAGTGTTGGAACTGTACTTGAAAATTTAAATGTTAATTTCAAAATTACATTTGAAATGTAATTTTGCATTTCTGCTTTGTGTTCTCATGTTTTTATTATCTTTTTCACACCTTCTCTTCATGTACAATTCTGTTTTGTTTTGTTATTTTTCAGGAGAGGGTCAGTTCCCAGGGGTAATTGATTTGTTTGGTGGTTTGGGTGGGCTGGTGGAAATTCGGGCCAGTCTGCTAGCCAGTCGTGGCTTTGCCTCCTTGGCCTTGGCTTACCATAACTATGAAGACCTGCCCTCCAATCCAGAAGTAACAGATTTGGAATATTTCGAGGAGGCTGCCAACTTTCTCCTGAGACATCCTAAGGTAATTTTTACTTTTCAGTAGGTTTGAATCCCTGAGTTTTTTAAAAATTTATTTTTAATTTTTTTATTTTAAGAGACAAGGTCTTGCTCTGTCATGCAGGCTGGAGTGCAGTGGCATGATCTGGCACTTGGCCAGAAGCCAGTGCCTTTGATACCACAATGGGCACAGGCTAACTTCCTATGCATTTTATCTTTCTGAGCAAAAGACACTGGCTAAGAAATAAATCATGTGAATTATAAATAACATGGGCACGAATAGAATTTCAATTTCACTGAGAGAGAATCATACTTGAAAGTTAAGAGAAGTCATAGGATATTATGGTTATTTTTTTAAAAGGGACTGGCTGGGTGTGATGTCTCAAGCCTGTAATTCTAGCACTCTGGGAGGCCAAGATGAGAGGATCAATAGAGGCCAACAGTTCAAGACCAGCCTGGGCAACATAGTCAAACTCTGTCTCTATAAATACTAAAACAATAGCTGGGTGTGGTAGCAGATGCCTGTAGTCCCAGCTGGAGAGGCTGAGGCAGGAGAATTGCTTGAACCTGGGAGGCGGAGGTTGCAGTGAGCTGAGATTGCACCAGTGCACTCCAGCCTGGGCAACAGAGAGAGACTCAGTCTCAAAAAATTAAAATTAAAACTAAAAAATTAAAATTAAAATAAAAAAATACAGAATTTCAGAACCTGAAAGGATCTTTTAATTGATTTAAGCCACCCCTCTTAAATATACAGGGTAGGAAATAGAGAGTACATATAACTCATTCCATTTGTTTAGTTTTTTTCTCTCTTACCCTAAGAATATCTCACATTTCCATTGGTTTGGCATGAATTGTACATTGATTCATGTATTTCTAAGTAGTAGAGAAAATATCCCAAACATTGGTTTATAAAATGCCTTTAAAATGTAGGAGATCAATTAAAATAAATACAGGAAGTCAACAAAGGTTTTAGAAAAGTGATGCTTCTCTCTGAGACTCTGTCCTCGCCGGTAGCCAATGCTCGAGGAGAATCAGAGCTTTATTTTGTGGCACAAGAAACAATTTGCTTTAAGTCCTTTTCCTTTGAATTTCCAACCAAATTGCTAAATGGGAGCAATGCACTCAATACTCAAAAATAACTCATGAACACATGGGTTTCTTTTCAGTTTTACTGGTCTTAGCTTAGTTCAGGACATCAAAATTTCCTGCTTATGCCAGTGAAATAAGCTACGGCTTTTCTGCGTCCACTTGTGCAAGTCAGAGTTGAAAGACGGGCCTTCCTAGAGCACAGCTATTTTGCTCACTTGGCTTAAGAGTATCCCTATTTATTACAGGATACAGGCCAGGCTTCCTAGCATGTTAGACAAAACTTCCTGTGGTCTGACTTCTGCATACTTATTCAGTCTTACCTTATGCCCATCTTAAAATTTGTCCTAATTCTCCTCCTTAGTTACGAAAAGAACTGAAGATGCTTAATACATCTTTCAAAGCTATGCACCATGAAGTTGGTGTTTTCTGTTCCAAACTTCTTATGTTATTTCCCACCTTATGCTCTAAAATCAAGTAATGAAGAACTGCTCGTGGTTCCTCTAAATGTCTTGCTCTTCATTGCCTCTCAGTTTTTGCATGTGTTTCACCCATGGTGAATATATTAGGAACGTTTTGGCTACACTTCCCAGAAAAGTGGCCGATGGTGGCTTAAACAATGTTAACATAAAGCCTCTTATTCTCTTATATAACAGGTTTGGTGATAGGTGGTGCAAACTTTGATTTAGAAACTCAGTGTAGATTTTGATCAAGGAGATTAGATTGACATTTCTGCAATTTTCTAGCCTTACCCTGAAGATCACAAAATGACTTTGGCAGTTTCAGGAATTCAGTCAACAGGCCAGCATCTTAGTCTGAAAAGAATGACCATAAACATAGGCTTTCTCTTCATGATTCTGTGTCATTTTGCACAGGGCAAAAACAAAGTCTTTAGGTAGACTATGTTGACCTTAGAAGAGGGGCTGAGAAAGGGAAATAGATTAGAATCCATCAGAATTTATCCCTTGGGGCTGGATATATTGCTACACTGCACAAAATCAAGGTCATATTTGCCTTGAAATTGTAGAGAATGGCTCTTGTGTAGGCAACTAACAGTGTCTTCTATACTCAGCATAGAATACCATTCCTTCTTGTTGGGTTTCTTGTTCTTTATATTTTTTGAGACAAGGTCTCATTCTGTTGCCCAGGCTGGGGTGCAGTGGCACAATCATGGCTCACTGAAGCCTTGAACTCCTGGGCTCAAGTGATCCTTCCACCTCAACCTCCTGAGTAGCTGGGCCTACAGGCACACACTGCCACATCCAGCTAATTTTTAAAATTTTGTAGAAATGGGGTCTCACTATGTTGCCCAGGCTTGGCTTTCATTTTTGATATGAAGACTCATTTTGCAGCCCGTTTCCTCTGAGAGTCTTTCTTTGATCCTGCCATTATTTCCTGCTAATCTGGGTTGGCAGTCTGGCCTATATGCATTCTTATATCGCAGAATCGATGATACTTTAATCACTGTTGTGTTTTTTTCCTCCTTTCTCTCCATCTGGCAGTGAGTTCCTTAATGACAAGAGATTGTTCCTTTCTTCTCTGTGATCACCAGTGCTTGCTGTAGGATGGAGGATCAAAGGATGCTTATTTGATGACTGACAATGAGGGAGGAAGCTGAGCCAAGCCTCCTTTATGACATTTTTCTCCAAAATAAGAAAACTTTTGGAAAACCCAAAGCAAATCTAGAATCCTTTGTTGAAGTTTCCATGCTCTACCCTACTGATCTCACTTTCCTTCCTGGTCTCTTCCTACAAGGCGCCCTTTCCTCTAAAGGGAGCTCAGGATTGGTGCAAGAACGTTTACCAGTCACTGTACCCTGACCACATTATTCACAATAGTCACATGCCATTTCTCATTCTCCCTACTACATCTGCATTTCTTTGGGGCATTTTAAACTCAGAACCAAACACAATACTGAATCCATAATATACAGTCGGTAAAGCTTGACATGTTTTTGGAGTACTTCTTTTGAACACATATTATATATTGTAGAATTCTATAGCTAGGGTTGTGGGTGGGATTAATACTTGCTTTTGAAGTTCTTTGTTTTTTTTTTGAGATTGAGGAGTGTTCTTAGAAGGATAGAATAATTTCTCATTTCTGTTATTTATTTTCAGGTCTTCAGCTCAGGCATAGGGGTAGTCTCTGTATGTAAAGGAGCAGCAATTGGACTGTCTATGGCGATTCATCTAAAACAAGTCACAGCTGCGGTACTTATTAATGGGACCAGCTTTAGTTTTGACGTTCCACAGGTATATCGTGGTCAGATCTATCCGCCCCTTCCCTATTCTCCACAATTAATATCCACCAATGCCTTGGGGTTAGTAGAGTTCCATCAGATTTTTAAGGAAACTCAGGTTGGGGCCAGTCAATATTTTTTTCCCATTGAAGAGGCCCAGGGGCATCTCCTCTTCATTGTGGGAGAAGATGATAAGAATCTCAACAGCAAAGCACACGCTGAACAAGCCATAGGACAGCTGAAGAGACACAGGAAGAACAACTGGACCCTGCTATCTTACCCTGGGGCAGGCCACCTGATAGAGCCTCCCTATTCCCCTCTGTGCTGTGCCTCAATCATGCATGATTTGAAGATGTACTGGGGAGGAGAGGTGATCCCACATGCAGCTGCACAGGAACATTCTTGGAAAGAGATCCAGAAGTTTCTCAGGAAGCACCTCATTCCAGATGTGACCAGTCAACTCTAAGACTAGATATTCCTAGAAAATAAAGAAGCAAATCTCTACCAGAACCTTCTCTCAATTTTCATGGAGGAATGTCCTCCCCCCAACACAGACATTTTTAAATTAATTTTAATGATTAAAAAGAGCACAGGGTAAAAACCCGATATTTCACTTATACTGCATAACAAGCTAACCAAATTGGACATGGTGGATAAATCATAAGTAATTTTACTTATTATTTACATGACTTTTCTTACCATCAGGTCTTCTAAATGGGACTGAGGTATAGTACACTGGCAAAAATAAGAAGAAGCAAACAAGAATAGCACCAAAGTAACAGATACCAGAACCAAATACCATGTCAGAAAACACGATATAGTAACAATTTATCAGTTTAGAGCAGCATGAGAAAGTTACTATTAATTATTTTAGTGATATTTTTCAACTTCACCACAGTAAATTTGCAACATCATTTTTCATTTGAGGGGTAGTAAAATTCAGGTCAAAAAGGAAATTAGGAATGGAGTACCTCAGTTAGTTCATTCCAGTAAATTACCTCTTCAGTTCTTTTTTTTTTTTTAAGAGGGAGTTTTGTTCTTGTTGTTACTAAGGCTGGAATGCAATGGCGCGATCTCAGCTCACTGCAGCCTCCGGCTCCTGGGTTCAAGCAATTCTCCTGCCTCAGCCTCCCGAGTAGCTGTGACTACAGGTGCACGCTACCATGCCCAACTAATTTTTGTATTTTTAGTAGAGACGGGGTTTCACCTTGTTGACCAGGATGGTCTCGATCTTTTGACCTCATGATCCACCTGCCTCAGCCTCCCAAAGTGCTGGGATTATAGGAGTGAGCCACCGCACCTGGCCCTCTTCATTTCTTAAAAACATGCCCATTAGCACATAACTGAGACATAATAACTAAGACTAGAAGAGACTTAGTTTAAGTCATGAAGCAAATTCTAATGGAAAGTACAAGAAGATGGAACCAATGAGTTTGAAAATGCCCCTTACTGAAAATCTGTACTAAAAATAAAATTAATAAAAGTGAAAATAGAAACACGACTCTGTTAGTACATACTAGCCTGAGTAGTTTGATGAACGGACTGATTGGGCTAACTGTCACTGTACTTCCATCAGTCATGTTAGAGCAGCACACAAATGTGAGCTCTATGTGGGCAGGTACTATATTTTCATAAGACCCAAGTAGTTACTGTACATCCTATAAATAAACAACATTTGAGTTTGATATCTGACTGAATATATGAGGACTCCATATAGTTCAACCACATGATTGGTTGGTTGCTGTACAGTCTTGTGTAAATATTAAATTTTTTTTTTTGCTATAAGGCTTTGGTCATACAGTTCTCATAACAACATAACTACCATCTAGCATGTACCACGTTCTGTAAGCCTTTAAGTTCAACAATCCATACTGTCAATTTGTATTATGTCCAAATGCAGTATCCTTGAGGAATATAGTGGGTCGGTTAAATATCTAGAGACATACAAACATCTGCGAATTCATCCCATTGAGATGGATCATACTGATCTCCATCATCAACCTACTTTTCAGCAGCTTCTCCTACTTCATTCACCTCATAGTCTTTATCCTGAGGGAATTCCGTATCCTGTCTCTCATCTACACTTTCTTGCCCTCCTGGTTGTCTACACAAACACCATAGGGTCAAGATCCACGTCTTATTCCAACACTGGCTGCCAACATGATCTTCTTACACACCATAGATTTGCATTTTTATCCTTCTTATGCACCAAGAAATGTCTTTTTACTTGTTCTCTTCAAGTGTAAAAATATCACAGCTAAATGATCTCACTCCTGTATGAATAAGCAAGTGCTTTTTAGTGTTTGCCTGCATTTGGCTGCAGAGCTACAATGATGGCATTTTAACTTATTCATGGTTAGAGATGGTGATACAGTTTGGATATTTGTTGTGCCCAAATTTCATGCTGAAATGTAACCCCCAGTGTTGGAGCTGGAGCTTGGTGGGAGGTGTTTAGGTCATAGGGGCAGATCCCTCATGGCTTGGTACTGTCCTCATGAGAGTATGATAGTGAATGAGTTCTCAAGAGACCTGACTGTTCAAAAGTGTGTGGCACCTCCTCTTCACCCTCACACTGTTTCTTGCTTCCTCTCTTGCCATGTGAGATACCTCCTCCCCATTCACCTTCTGCCATGATTGTAAACTTCCTAAGGCCTCCCCAGAAGCCAAGCAGATGCAAGCATCATGCTTCTGTAAAGCCTGCAGAACCATGAGCCAATTAAACTTCTTTTCTTTATATATTATCCAGTCTAAGGCCTTTCGTCATAGCAATACAAGAACAGCCTAACACAAATGATTCACCATTTCCCCAGGTTTCTTGTTTTGGCCAAGATTCTGGCAATAATCCATATCTGACATTATTTAGAGGACCTGGTATCAACTGATACTTGAAATCATTTGAAGCATCTGATACCAATTAATACTTGAAGTCACTTGAAGTGTCAGGTGTCAAACTATATTTATTATAAAATCATGTGACGTTCTAGCATCACCTCCATGTTGATTAGACCCAGCTTCAGCCAATATAGTCTTATCATCATCTGGCTCTGAGAGTAGAGCAACATCCATATCTGGTTCTTCCAAGATTTCTACCCATATCTGAGTAGCCTGTTTTCCTCTGAAAAGGCAATAGGTGGCTACATCATTGATTAATCTTCCAAATTTGTTTCATTATTAGATGATGTGTTATAAATAAATCTCTTTGTAGTTTGGTTTTTCCTCCATGTTTCCTAGTATATTGAATTCCCTGGGATCCCATATTATTCCCAGCAAACACTTATTTGACCTTTGGATTCATTTTCAGCCATTTTAGGAGATGCATTCTGGACCCAACTATTGTCATTCACTTAGTTTTCTGTCTGGCCCTAGTTGACATGACAACCATCATTTTCAATTTTTATATTACTTGCCAAATTGGTAAGATTTAATGTTGCCCCAAAATTGGCAATTTTTGATCCCATGATAAAGATAGACCATCTCTATTAACTGTTTGTTTGTTTTTTGTTTTTGTTTAGACAGTATCATTCTGTCACCCAGGCTAGAGGGTAGTGGCACAATCTTGGCTCACTGCAACTTCTGTTTCCCAGGTTCAAGTGATTCTCATGCCTCCTGAGTAGCTGGGATTACAGGCATGAGCCACCACACTCAGCTAATTTTATATTTGTAATAGAGACATGGTTTTGCTATGTATGCCAGGTAGATCTTGAACTCCTGGCCTCCAGTGATCCATGTGCATTTGCCTCCCAAAGTGCTGGTATTACAGGCATAAGCCAACCTGACTGGCCGAGTTTTCTGTTATTATAATCCATAGCTGCAGACCCTGGAACTTCTTCTGATTTAATGCTTATATTTAATCTTTAATAAATTTAGGCATCTTTAATAAAATTTTAGCAAGTTTGAAATTTCACTTGTTTGAAGATAGGCCACTGTCACTATTTTGGCTTGTGAGCACCAGGTTACCAGAATGCAAGAAGTCCACAAAGACTGAAAAATATTAACTGCAGCAATATCTAAGTGGGCAGTATTATTTTGGTTAGGGCTTTCTTTGCTTTTTTAATGCTGTATAAGGTCTTAAAGAAATGTTGCCAGCAACCAGGATGTTCTAAGGAGCCTTAAAGATTTTCTGCTTACTACAATGCTGACACCACAAAGGGTACCTTTCTTTCTTTGTTCATTTTGTTGTCACAGAAGTTGACAGCAGTAACAGTTCTCATTTGGTCTACAAGTAAAGTCACAGTACCCCTCCTCTGATGATATTTCTGACTCCTTAACATTGGCTTCATGGAGTTTGTACTCAGCAGACATGTGGAGCCACAAGGGAAGGGTTTTCTTGTCATTGTGGGTCCCCCAAAAAAGCTCATCATTCCCCACTTGGGGAAGGTTCAGACCTCCATCATCCATGGGAGTCTTTTGGCACCAACCCCTAGTTATAAGACCAGTATCCTTGGAATATTGCAGCAAGGGAAAGTCCTTGAGCTGTGAGGTCTGGGAGGAGCACTGCAGCTTCTGCACTAGAGACTTAGACTGCATGAGTGGGAAGTTCTGGACAGCCTCCTTCACCAGCTCCTACACTGCTGTCCTTCACAGTGGAATGTCTTTGATCACTTATTGTAAGAAGGAAGTCACAGCTAGAGAAGGGAAAGAGGACTGAGAATGGTCACCTTAACTTTGAAAGGGAAAAATGGTTTCCACTTCACCCAATATCATACACTGAGAATCCCGTATTTGTAGAGTAGAAATAAACTTAGAGTTCTACCTGACCTAAGACATTCCAGTTTACAATCATAGCAATACATAAGGGAAAAAAGCTACCACTGATAAACCACAGAATGCCCTGGCTTACAAAACAGATGTGAAAAGAATCAGAGGTTGACATTTGTTGATGTCTTAAAACTCAAATTAAATATGCTTAGTGCTCTCATATTTGAAAATGGTAATGTAATTGTTATTGGAAAACTAGATCTGGGAAAAGATTCTATTAGTTTAAGGCAACTTGGAGGTTGATAAGGATATACGATCATAGAATGAGTCTACAATCAATAATTCAGCAAGAGCTAATTAAATTAAATAAACTTATTTTTGCACTTAAACATGTCCAGCATTTTGGCATTTTCAGCAATGAGAAAGGAATCATGTGAAATTCACAGAATTGCAACTTGAGACACAGCCATGATGAGGGGATTATCTGTCTCTAGATTCAGAGCTGGCAAAATCTTTCTGTAAAGTACTAGATAGTAAATATTTTCAGCTTTTCAGGCCCTAACATCTCTGTCACCACTACTCAGCTCTGCCATGGTACCACACCTATGGATACTGTGTAATGAATGACTGTGTCTGCATTACAATTAAACGATATGTATGAACGCTAAACTTTGCATATAGTCTTTGCATCACAAAATAGTACTTTTCTTTTTTTCCAATTATTTACAAATATAAAAATCATTCTTAACCCACAAGGAGTACAAAATTAGGCTGTAGGTTACGTGGCTTTTTATGGTCCTGGGCATAGTGGAATCCAAATAACCTTGTCCAAGGTCAACTTTGAGGGGTTTTCTCTAACGGGCAAGTCACAGCCCAAATATTTCTGAGCTACTAAATTGCAATGTACGAAAGTAGAAGGTGAAGATGAATGACCTTGAAATATATTTTGAATCATTTTCTAGGTAGGTAGGGAGCCAGTGAGGAATTAGAGTAATGGAAGTAACATGAGGACACTTGGGTTGTGTGTGCCTAAACTCTTCTGTCTGCTTTCTGATACTCCCTCTCTTTGGAGTAAAATCATTCCATTTGGTTGAGTGAGACTAATAGCCCCTCTCCTCTCTCAGTTACAGAAGTGGTCATATTTTATAGACCCAGTCAGTAGGAACATCTCCTTTGACTATATCAGTAATAATCATATAATTGTAACGGCTAACGCCTCCAGTTCAAAGTTATATAGTAGTTGTCATAATGGGTATAATTTCTTATTTCCTCTTTTGGACTTTAGGTGGAATGTTTCTGCTCTGACATGATGTTGGTGTTTGGCCTAATGTATATCTCTTGATTTATATTCTATGAAATTTTTTTTAGACTAAGAATTTTTTGAATTGTTGTTCAAGGGCTTTTTTAGCATTACTAGAAATAATTCTATGGTTTTTCTCTGAATATCTAAATGGAATAAATTTTTTTTTAGTATTTAATCATCTTTGTGTTTGTGAAATAAAACTCATTTGGTCATGACATATTCTTAATTAACATTAATAAATAGGATTAAACTGTTGTTTTCTTTTTCATGACATTTTGGGGTTAGATATATCAATGTACTTCTTTCATAAAAAGAATCTTTAAAAATTTCCTTTTTCCACATAATAGTTTAATCACAATCAAAATTATCTCCTTTGTGGAAAGTTTAGTAGTGCTATAATAGATATATAATTATTCCTGGTAACTGTTTAAAAGACAACCTGGATTTTTATTGATATCTGGTATAATATATTTTTTCTATATTATGATGGATATTTCCAATCCAAACCAGTTATTTATATTTTTTATCCTTTCACATACCAGAAAAATAAAAAAAATATTTAAAATTAAGTTACATGATATAATCTTTAAAAAAAAAACCCTCAATCTGGCACATTAATGTTGCCAGAGTTAAAACAGAAAAGGCCATGAACTGATACTTTTCAAAAGAAGACATACATATGGCCAACAAGCATATAAACAGTTCAACGTCACTGATCATCAGAGAAATGCAAATCAGAACCACAGTGAGATACCATCTCACACCAGTCAGAATGATTACTCTTAAAAAGTCAAAAAATAACAGATGCTGGTGAGGTTGCAGAGAAAAGGGAATGCGTATACACTGTTGATGGGAGTATAAAATTCAACCATTGTGGAAAGCAGTGTGGCAATTCCTCAAGGAGCTAAAAATACAACTGCAATTTGACCCAGCAATCCCATTACTGGGTATATTCCCAAAGGAATAGGAATTGTTCTGTCATAAAGATACATGCATGCATATGCTCACTGCAGCACTAGTCACAATAGCAAAGACATGGAATCATCCTAAATGCTCACCAATGGTAGACTGAATAAAGAAAATGTGATACATATACACCATGGAATACTACATAGCCGCAAAAGAAGAATAAGATCATATTCTTTGCAGGAACATGGATGGAGTTGGAAGAAACTAACACAGGAATAGAAAACCAAATATTACATGTTTTCCTTTATATGTGGGGGCTAAATGATGAGAACACATGGATTCAAAGAAGGGAACAACAGACACTGGGGCCCATTTGAGGGTGGAGGGTAAGAGAAAAGAGAGGAATAGAAAAAAATAGCTATTGGGTACTAGGCTTAGTACTTGGGTGACAAAATAATCTGTATAATAAATCCCTGTCACATGAGTTTACCTATATAACAAACCAGCACACTTACCCTTGAATCTAAAATAAAAGTTAAAAATATTTAAAAAGCAAAAAAAAAAAACTATATAAATTTTTGCTTCATAAAAAAATGAACAAAACTTGGTAAAAGATATTGACTTTTTATTGTGATAAAATAGATACAACATAAAATAGACATAAAATATTTAGTTCTATAATATATATGCTGTATAGTGGCACTAAGTACATTCACATTGATATCAAGTATCATTACAATTGTCTATCTTCAGAACTTTTTGATCTTTCCAAACTAAAACTTTATATCCATTAAACAATAATTTTTTCCCCTTCCCCTAGTTCCTAGAAAACACCTTTTTATTTTCCGCTTTTGTGAATTTAACTATTCTAGGTTCCTCATATAAGTAGAATCCTTATTTGATCTTTTGTGTGTGGCTTATTTTACTTAATGTAATGTCTTCAAAGTTTACCCATTTTGTAGCATGTGTCAGAATTTTCTTTGCTTTTTTACAGTTGAATGATACTCCATTGCGTGTGTATTTACCCATCATTTTATTTAGTCATTCATCTGTTGATGGACAATTGGGTTGTTTCTACCTTTTGACTATTTTGAATAATACTGCTATGAACATTGGTATATAGAGATGTATTCAAGCCCTGCTTTCAATACTTTGGATATATACCCAAAGTAGAATTCTTGGATCACATGGTAATTCTATTGATTTTTTGAGGGATCACAATACCATTTTTTCTAATACTGCCACCATTTTACATATCCAACAGCAATACACAAGAGTTCCAATTTCTCTTCATTCTCATCAACACTTTCATTTCCTTTCCTTTTCTTTTCTTTTCTTTTCTTTTTTTTTTTTTTTTTTTTTTTTTGATAATAGCCATTGTGTTAGGGGCATACCTTGGGTGACTTTATTTAGCTAAGGTAATCCTTGAAGATGGCTGACAGCTAGGTGCTGTTTCCCAGCAGTGCTTTCAACAGCTGGATTACAAATCTTTGATTCCTAAAGGAGGATCTCAGCGCAGCCATCAGTGTTACTGACAGCTTACTGACTTCTGCCACTTATGGGCCCCACTATTTCTGGAATTTCTTTCTGCCTTACCTGGAGATTGATTTCCTCACAGGTGCTTCCTCTTCTCATAGAGCTGTCTCTTTCTGGGAGGGAATATTTGTAATTTGTTAGATTTATCTGTCTTCCAGTTTCACTGAAGTGTGCCTTTTTTGGTAACTGATTGGTTTTCAGGAGGAGTGGGGTAATTAGCACTAAGCTGCCACAATATTCCTATTAGAGGTAAACGTCACGAAAATTCTTATAATTATCTTTGATTTTTTTCAACTCTTTCAAATGACTCTTCACAATAGGTTGTTTTCAGAAACTTCTGATGAAATTTGGTAATTCAAAAGATAAAAAGAATCCAATATATTATGATTAAGGTGTTAGTTCACCTTGCTAGATTTGCTGTGGCCATACTCATACTGTCTTGTATGAAGAACACTGACTAAGATAAATTTGATTTATAAGTATAAATTCAGGTTGTTCAAATCAGCAGATCAATTTGCATTGTATATTAACTTGCATATCCAGTCCAAGTCATGAATATTGTTGTAGAGATGAACAATTTCATCACCTCTTTCAAGTTTTTGTTCAAATCTTGTTTTTGTTCAAATCTTGAATTATTATTATCTTTTTTAGAGGAGGATGACACAGTTTTATTTCAATAAAATCACAATGCTTTATTTTCCAACTGCAGCAAAGTGCATCTAAACTTTTTTATTACAGAACCACTTCTAAAAGGTTTCCTGTGACATTGCAGCAAGGCTTTTTTTCAGAGGAAAAATCCTAAATTCTTCTTCAAATAAAAATACATTATAGTAAATGGTAAATGCATAAAATTACAGTAAGCCAGACACTTAAAAGGACAGCCAAGAAGTCTTCCAGCAGTTTATTGGGAAGAATGTAGACATAAAAAATATCTCTACTGTCATTAACATAAATTGAGGTTTTCAGCCTTGGTACAAGCAGAATAAAAAAAAAAGGACATCAAAAATCCAAAGCATACTAACGTTTTTTCAGTCATTTGCCATACTTCCAGTGCAAATACAAATCTGGTCTAAAGCTGCAGGCTCTCAATCAACAATGTACAGCTTCCTTCATCCTCCATGCTAAGAGAATTAAAAGCTTATGTAACAAACAATACCAAACGAACAGGCTTCAGAAACCACCTATGTTACCGCGTTTACTCATTTTAGCTATAGTACATCTGGCACACTGACAAGTGATCACTTACATACAATAACGTGAAGTGAAATTTTTGAAATCTAAACGTTAGTGGAATAGTCCTGAAGTGTATACCACAAGAACAGCAGGTTACCAGTTTAAGGTGTCAGCCAATTTGCTTCATCTGCCTTTGAGTCCATATTCGATAACCTGAATTTAGTTATCCTTGCCTAAGCCGAGAGCTTCCTATCACATCGGCATTTAGGTTATGAAGAAAAGGAGACTTAGATGATATATTTCATTTATCACAACTGGTGCATCAATTACCTAGGACCTCAACAGCTTCATGGAAGTCTGGGAATGTTCGTGCATAAGGTTACTGTCTTAGCTGACTTCAACTTGCCCCCACACTGGTACATATCAGCCCTCAGTGAAGCCTTTAAAAACACAAACAAGTTGACAAATGGGTTAACACAGGCAAACACAGCAACTGCCTTCAGAACTGTCAACTCAGGAATTCTCTCAATTATGAAATCTTGCAGAGAAGTTGCTTTTCTTTTTCAAAATCCAGTTGACGACAATATTCCTTACTCCAGATCATTTTTTCATTACTATCTTGTGAATCGGCATCTGCTCCACTGACTTCTGGTAAATCCTCACCAGCCGTGTCGTACATGATCTCAGAGAAATGATCAAAATTAGACAAGTCTTCATCCAAGTCATCTTCCCAGCTTTTCCAATTATTGAAGTCCACACTCAGCCAATTAAGTTTTGCTCTTTCTTTTGTTAACTTTGGCTCATGATTGGCCAGATCCGCCTTTTTGTAAACAATATAAAGAGCAAAGTTTATATTTGTTCTTTGATGCCGGGAAGTTGTTCTTTGATGCTGGGAATCATTTGGATCAACACAGTGACAAGGGTCAATTTTCCTTAAATCTTTAAAATTGTCACTTCCTCCAAAAAAGCTGAACTTCAGTTTGGATTTTTCAAAATTTACGTTAACATCTTTACTGTCTTCAACACAAAATTTAATGGGGACATCTTCCAGTTGATAGCACCACTTTGCAGAAGCAGGCTGCATTGTGAACTGGGTAGGGGACTGGTGTACAGGTGGGCAGGCCTCTGTGGTGGCTGCTGCTAGGGAGTTGCCTCTTTTCTGGTGGTAACTCGGTGTTTTCCTCCCTGGTTGAGCCTCTTCTTTAGCAGCTGCAGCCTGACCTGGGTTCTCAGAATATGCCTAGCGGAGAGAGCGGCTCTTCCTGCTGGGGACAAGTGGAAAGTGTAGGAAAAGGGGCAGGAGGACAGAGAAGGTCAAATCTCGAATTATGAATAAAGATAACTTTGCTCTCCTTTTCAATATTGTATTCCCTTCCTCCCACCCATATCATCTTCCCTTTCACCCTGCTCTACTATCACCTTATACAGTATCCTGTAACTTATTATGATCTTTGTTTATTGCCTGTGGTTCATTACCAGAATGTAAGCTCCGTGAGGGCGGAAATTGTTGTTCTGTCCAGTGCTGTATCCTCAGTGCACACTATATATTTGTTGAATGAATGAACAGAAAATAACACTGGCTACCATTTACTATATAAATGAAAGGTGCTTTGCAGGTTATCTCTCAATCTTCATGGCAGACTAATGAAGTAGTTTAATATGAAATTTCTTCCAGCAACTGGAACAGAGTGATGAGAACTTTTTACATGAAAATAAACTTCAGCATAAAATAATAAACAATTGCTATCATTCCCTTCTCTTCACGAGGCTGAGGAAAAAAATAAAAAAAATTAGTACATTTTAAATTACCTAGTTAGGAATTTTTATGCAGTTGTGCATATATCCATATAAATATATTTCTTTCATATAGCCAATAAATATATTTCACCTCCATTGCAATAGCCTGAATATGTAGGATAAACATTCTTTCATATACTAAATAATTGTCAACTCCTATAAGTAACATTCCAACATATTTCTGAAAAGAAACTCAATTCATATGAAAATTTATTATGTGAGAATTCATACTACACTTCCTACCATCTATATTTTACATATCATTTTGATGTAAGGTGGGTGAGCCCCAAAGTAGGGCTTAGCCTGCAAGCATTCTTGGCTTCGCCTAAGGAAGAATTCAAGGCAACCTGGTGTTAGGGTAGAAGAAAATAGCCTGACTCAAGTGGAAGTATTACAGCTTCAGCAGTGTTGCAGCTCCGGTGGTGGTACAGCTCCGTGACTGCTCCTGCAGAGCCGGGCTGCGCCGCAGGCAGTGTGCTGAGAGCTGCGGCTCAGGGCAGCTTTGCAGTCATATTTATACCTACTTTTAATTACATGTAGATTAAGGGGTGGTTTATGCAGAAGTTGCCAGGCAAAAAGTGATAACTTTTGGGGCATGAGCTCATTGCTATGGAAAGGAGCGGCAACTACGAGGTGTTGCCATGGCCACGGTAAGCTGTCGTGGCATGTTGGTAAGTGTGCCTTATGAAAAACTGCTTCTTCCTCACCCCTGTTTTAGCTAGTCCTCAGTTTGGCCTAGTGTCCGAGCCTCACGCCTGGAGTTGAGTCCCACCTTCTACCTCAATTTGAACTTCAAAACAATAATTTTAGAAGTTTTAGTTCCCAAAGGTTTAAAATATTGATAGGACCTGAGCACCATCCTTAATATCATGCAGTCAACTTGATAATTATTAGTCTTACCCTAAAATATCAATGAAATCAGGAGATTGACACTAGCCTTGAAATATTGTTCAGAAAAAGAAACCCATAGATTCCCTAGTCAAAGTGCACATTTATTACCTCATGGGATCAATGCCCTTGTGAAAGACGTTGAAGACAATCTGCTGAGCTTGCATGTGCGAGGATGGGGCCCCGTGGCTTCGCCCTGCACCTCCAGGCCACCGAGGTCTGCATCTGCCCTCTGGAGTTCAACCTTCACTTAGTGGCTCGGTATGATACCCTAGACGGAGTGGCCCCTGCTCCTGGAGGCAGCTGATAGGTACCTTGCACCTGATCAGGGTGCCTAAAGGGCCAGTTGAGGCATATGAAGAGGATGAACAGTTTCTGAGGAAGATGCACCATGTGTGGCCAGAGATATATCTATACATAAATTTGTCTTTCTTTCTAGAAGGCACTTCTATACTTCTTTGTTTAATGAATCCCTACCCAGGTGTCAAGCTCCATTCACAGGTACCACCTCCAGGAATCTTTCCTGCTATGTGTTAGGCGCCCCTTGTGAGTACTCCTGGGATTTTATTTTTGGAAATGTACTTACCACACTCCATTAAAATTGCCGGTTTACTTTTTCTAGCTACATCAGGGGGTTAGCAAACTTTTCCTGTAAACGTCTAAATAGTAAATATTTTAGGATTGTAGGCTGTATTAGTCAGGGATTTTCAAAGAAACTAAAACTATTTATGCAGATTGATCCGTAATCTGAAAATCTGAAATGCTCCAAAGTATATGGTCTCTATTGTGATCATCAACTGCCAATGCAAAGTGAAAGGAGCTGTAAATAATACATAAACAAACTTTATCTATTAAAACAGATAGAGACTGGATTTGGTCTGCAGATTGTAGTTTGCCAAACCCGGAACTAGACTATGAATTTCTTGAGCAGGAACAGGGTCCTGATTAATTCAAACATCCTTGGATATAACGGGAACTTAATGAATTATTTTTGAATGAAAATGGAACTGATAGCATAATAGCTATGTGATTGCCATTATGGATCTGCATGTTGGCAAATTCACAAGCATCTTGGTTACTATCAGGAACTATATTTCACAATATGTTTACTTACGTCATCTGGATGTCCATATGTGTTTTCCTTCAGTTTGCATGTGCATATACTTTATTTTAGTTAAGCAAAAATGCATATATATAGCTTTATCACATTTTAAGTTTTCCTATAATTTTTCCAAATGAAATGATACAAATGCACAAAATCAAATAGAATTTTATTTAAAATAATTTGTCAATGTTAGGGTGTCTAGGCACTCTAAATTTTTCTTCAGTTATTTGCAAGGAAAATCAAGTAACAGTCATTAAGCACTAAAATATGCCAACTACTTTATACCTTCACCTCTATTTTACAATTCCTGATCCTTCTGGAGACTGTGAAAAATCTTTTCTCCTGAAAACAACCCTGACAGTTATTTCTGGGGTGTCCTTAGGGGATGTCTCATGTGTTAATCAGTAAGTTCTATCTGCTTCCCTGTGACACTGATCATTCATTGTTTTCTTTCTCTCTCTAGCTCTGCTTGCTTTAGGCCTTCTTCAGTGGTATGACCAAAGCTGAGTGATGTCCTCTCACCTTTGGGGTGTGTGTGTGGCTCAAACATTCTATTGACAACTGCTAATACTTCCCTTGTATATGGTGAACACCTTACGTCCAGTGCTTTGCCAGTGTCCTAAATTCTCATTGGCTATATCCCTTGAGGGTCTTTGGACCATGATGTCCTCTGTTCTGGGGAGCAGCGTGGAGAAGGCCTGGATGTGTGCTAGTTTAGCCTGTCTATCACTTTGTTACCCTAGTCATCATGACTTGCCTAGCCTTTCCTGTGTTTCTCTTAGAGCCTTAGTAAAAAATACTCATAGAGCTTTGGGATTTTGAATTGGTAAATATTCATGATGTGTGAAAAAGCATAATACATACTGTACGATCTCAGGGCCATAAAATTGGATGTTGTGCCTACACACGTACAGGATCTAGAAGAAAATGTCAAACTGTAAACTGCTTGTGATTGTGAATCACTTTGTTCTTTGCTTCTTGTTTTTCATTTTCCTATAATGCACATATTAACTTTATAAAAATAAAGGTTATTTTAAAAGCCAAAAAAAAAAAAAACCGGTTTCTATTTCTGTTGCACCTCTCCTCCACTTTATCTCCTATGTTTGGATCTGGTTCTGGAAATTAGTCATGAAGATGGGGTCCTTGCTATTTTGCCAATGTATCTCCCATCCAGTAGGAGAACTGTGTATCAAAATACCTCCTTTTTCTAGGCATCCCAATATATCTTTGAGTTCCAAGATCAACCCCTCTTTTCTATGTCTTATATTTCACTTTTATTACATTTTATCATGTTACTCCCATTTTACAATTTAGAAAGCTGAAGCACATGGCAAGTTAAGTAATTTGTTTGATGTAAATCACACAGAGTAATGGAGAAAGGGTTCTAATCTAAATCTCTCTGAATCCAGAGACCAGTGATCTTCCAACTATACCTTACTGGCTGCCAGAGATGCAAAAATGAAAAGGCAAGGCTCCTCCCTTAAGGAATTTGCAGCCTAAAGCAGAGTATACTATCTGTAAATTAGCTCATTTTTTACATTTTGACAATGGTCATTGGCTGATGAAATTAATAATGGACCATGGGAATTTCAGAAGTTCCAGTTCTAGGTAGCTTTTTTTTTGCCTGGGAGAGCTTTTGCTGTCCTTTGGAAAAGTGGTTTCCAGAATGGGACACACATTAGAAATCCCTGTTAAAAATACAGGTGCAAGTACCTTATCTCAGACCTATCAAGTCAGAACTTTCAGGTGCAGGACCCAGGAATCCTGACTTAACAGGCTCCTCAGGTGAGTCTTATGCCACCAGCTCACATTGCTCCTAAAATTGGAATTTGGGAGTTGCCCTTTTAGACATTGTTCCACGGGAAACTGTTCAGAGACCACTGACTTAAAGTAGGAAACACAGAAGGAACTAAAGCAAAGGAGACTACAGCCAGGAGTTGAGCGAGTCAAGAGAAAAGGCTTAGAAACCTGAGCTATGTGATGAAGTATTAGACTCTATTATGAATACCTGAACTAAAACACAGAGTAGCGAGACGACTCTGCCCAGACCCTTCGGTAGCATCTGCTGGTAGCCCTGTTGCTGGGAATTTAAAAAGAGGAGCAGTGGATGGTTTTTGTGCAGACAATTTCAACTTTCAATAGGCTGGGCTGTTTTAAATGATATAAATTAGCAAGCAACCAGCAAGCATCCAGTGCTTCTAAGTTGGCTTCTAAGTTCAGCAAGCCATCCTGCTTTAGGCTGCCTCCAGCAGCTGACCTCAACGGTGAGTATCTGGGGAGTCAGGGCTGTCATTGTGTGGTAATGAGGGTCTGCTTTCTGATATATCTGCCTTCAGGGCATCTGGAAAGGCTGCTTTCATCTTGCTGTGTTTGTTTCTCTCATCCCAGAGGGAAACTTGATTCTCTGAGGGACCAGTAATCATCGCTTCAGGTGGTTCATTGCTCTGAAACACAGATTTTTGTCAGATGCATCAACCTAACTAAGAGATTGTTGGGTGACTGTTTTGGAGGCAACATGCACAACTTGGCTGCCAGAGTAAGGGTCCAGCTAATATGAATTGATAGAGATTGGTTCTTGACTTTCAAAACACCTTTCTCTGGGATTTAATGCATGGGAGTAGGGGGAGGTGAGCCGGGGGCTGTATTTCTACCTGGGCTGAGAGATGAAGTGCCAGTGATGACAAAAGCAACAGGCCCCTAAAGAGAATAAGAGTTCTGTTTCTTGGTTAGTAGTTTTTATCTGCATTGGTGATCTTCTAATCTTTTATTCTTTGCGTTCTGCCTCTTCTTTTTGGTGCCCTGCCAGTTTTTGACTTCTCTTGCTTCGAATAGGTCACTGTCTCCCAGTAATATAGACTTGATCCCTTTCACTGTGGGAGTCTGGAGGTCCCTGACCCCAGCATGGCTTTCATGTTCAGCTTCCAATAAGGCTGTCTCATAATGCTAAGGGCTCCTTCCCCAGCCAATCCAGTGCAAATCCTGTGGGAGGCAGCAGAGTTAATGCTGCTTGTTCTCCACTGCTTTGTATCCTTTGTCTCCTGAATACCTTACAGTGTAGGGAGTCCTGGCTTCCAGTGCAAAAAAGTGGGGAAGCTGGGAAAATATGTTCAATTGGATGTTGAAAGGTCTCCTATCTTCAGAAGTAGACTATAAACAGTCGAGTTGGCTTCTGTTCTTTTTTATTCATTCTCTCTCAGAAATTTCAATTTTTTCTTTAATGCATATCATTTATTCTTTCACATATTCATCCAATATTTATTAAGCAGCCACTTGCTTAGTAAATATGCTCCAGGCCCTATTCTAAGAACTGAGGAAATAGTGCTGAACAAAGCATAATTTCTGCCCTTGAGGAATTTACAATCTAGAATAGTGCCATCCAATAGAATATTCTCTGATGGCAGAAATGTTCTCTATCGTCATTGTTCAATAGAGTAGCCACTAGTTACACCTGGTTATTGAGAAATTAAGTTGTGGTTAACATGGTTGACAAATTAGATTTATTGTTTTATTTATTTTTGATTAATTAAATTTAATTAGCTGTGCATGGCTAGTGACTACTGTATTTGGACAGAACAGAAAATGGATAGTCAGATAAAGCAGTGGCCTTTTACAACGTCGTATGTTAAGTTTGTAATGAGATAGTGTTTTAGACTAGTAAATAGATTGGGGTTAAAGGCTTTGATTGAATCAGATTCTGAAGGGTGCCAAACACAAAGGACCATCCAAGTCTCACACTTACAGATTCATCTGGTAAAGAAATAATGAACTAATTTTAGATTCAGCCAGATTATTACTTATATGTATAATAAGACAAGACAAGCTAAAGATGTCAGCCCTGTGAATCCTTATCCCACATAACAAAAGGAAGGCTTCGAAACAAAAGGGGCTAGATTGCTTCAACATGAGTTGTGATACACCCTGTTACTGACCAGTCAATTCCAGACCGCAGCTAAATGGCTATAGAGCTGCAGTTCTGCCCTATGGAAGCATGGGGATTAAGTTGGAAAGTCTCTTGTTCTTCTGGAACCTGGGAGGTATATCAGAAAACTGCCTCATGGCAGTGCCCCACAAAATAGAGGCAGACGAGAAAACAACCTCGTGAAGCCTTCTCTGAAGATTTCCTCCCTTGCCATGTTCCTGGGAGGATCACAGGGCATTCTACTAGATTTAGGTCACATAGATGTCCAAGCTGTACCTGTGCATCCCATGTAGATACATGCGGAGTCGCTAGGGCTCCATGGTGGAGTCATTCCTTTGGAAATGGTCTTAAGTGCTATGCCAAAGGATTTAGACTCTACCCTTGAATTTGGGAGCTACTGGAAGTTTAAAGTAGAAGAGTAATTTGACTTTTGAGTTTTGCAGAGATCAGTCTGACAACATTGCAGAGACTACAGAAAAAAACAAACTGTGAAAACAAAGATTTGAGAAAAAAGGATGGGAGTTTGTGGGAATGAAGAAGAGTGTACAGTTAAAATCATTTATGAACACATGGAATGTGAAGGGCTCTGTATACAGTAGAAGTCATGAATAAATCAAACAGAATTCTGCCCTCAAGAAACGTTCAGATTAATAGGAGAGAGAAAACACAATATAAGTGATTATAAGGGTCAGATTTGTGCAGTGGCAGTATTGTAGCCAATGAGGTTTATCTGAGGCAAGATAATTGATAATTGAAAACTTTTCCCAATAGCCTGCTGTGACGACTTGCAATATAGTCAGCATTGGCAATTTTTGACAGTCTATATGGAGATGAATAGCATTTTTTAAAAATGGCTATAAGGCTCAATATGTTAAGCACTTTGAGGAGCATGCTGGAGGGCCCAGAGGAAGGAGAGAGACCTCTTTAGACGGGTGTCCTTTATACAGTAGGCAGTTTATTGATGATGATGACAAGCAGTGTTGGACAGGAGAAGCCTTAAGGGTCTTACAAATTAACACTGGAAATCTATGAGGTACTAGCTCTGAGAAGCAATAAGCCTTATCAACTAACAAGGGTATGAATTCATATACATGGATTCGTTGGAGTCCAATCGAGAGCAAGGTAATACTAAGGTAATACAAGAAAAGTGAGAAAAAGTCATACAGATTAAGCATGGGAGAGGTGGCAAGGAGGAGGTTTGAAGGCTTTGGATTTTGAGGCCAGCGTCAACTTCTTCCTTATCACGGCACATAGTAATAGATGGGACCTCACTTCTCACTTCCCGTCCCCACATTTTGGCATTTCCACTTTACTTTGTCGTCCTTCGTCTAACCAAGGGAGGCCAGTTGATATCTATGGCCTTAAAAAAAGGTAACAAATCAGAAATAGGAAAAAACTCTTCTTTTGGCTTTTGAGTTACAAAGAGCCTAATGGTTGGTAAGCAGTCCAGAAGCCACAACTGAGTATGTTTTCTTTGGTTACATCTTGTTTTGTTGCACACTGAATACCTTTAGACTGGGCTAAAGACTAGGCAGTCTTTAGTTCTCTACAGCTCTGAATGTAATTTATTCCTGTCCCTTATCTACAAATTTATATTACCTGCTTGGACCCTATGGGTGTCTAAATTTGGAACTTCTGGATTACATTGTACAGCAGGTTCAGAAGAATGCACAATAATGTATAAGCTCCCCAAGTGTGTCAGCATTATAGAAGTCACAGAAAACATACTTGGATTCAAAGTCTATTTTGAGTCTTTCTTCTTCCAGGTGGCAGAGATATAATCTTAGAACAAAGATTTAAAATAGGAATTACTTGGAATCTAGAAAAATAGAAAAAAAAATACATTTTGTGCACACATGAGTTTGTGGGCTACAATTTAATTCTACGATTTCAGTATCCTGCCAAAGTATACACTAGGGTGTATACTTAAATAAAAGCTTCAGAGTTAGGAAAAAGAGAGATGAAATTAAAAATGAGAAAGTATTGGGAAAGAAAAAATGGAGGGGTAGGTTAAGAAAAGAGTGAGTTTTCATATATCTACTCTCATTTGGGGAAAATAGTTAAGGTTTATGTATGGGGTCAGCTGGTATGGGTTAAGATTCTTGCTTCATTCACCATTGACTACATAGTCAAACTTGGCTAAATCGTTTAACTCACTGAGCTCAATTTCCTAATTTGTAATGTAAGGATAGTAATATGTTTTTATTTCCACAGGTTGTTGTTCCTACAGGGAATAAGGACCTTGAAAGAGCCTTGAAAAAGTGAAAAGGCTTTACTGTGGGAATTAATGTTATCCAGTAGCTAGCTTCTAGTAAATATTTAATATTCCTGTTAAAGAGAAAGAAATTAAGGGGAGAATAGAATTCCAATAATTATTTTAAATAACAAACCCTTTCTCTTGTCAAATCATTGTGATATATAATTGTCTTTTCAATTTTCCTAGAGTCATTGCTGCATTTTCAAATAGTTTGTTACACTAAAAACAATGGAATAGGACAACTTTTATTACCAGTAAATGAAAATCCCATTGATAATTAGCCTCATTGTAAAGATGGATTTTTTGATGTGTGGTCCCCTGAAGTTACTCAGAAAATGGTAATTCTGCATCACTAATCTTATGAGTATTGTTCATAGTCTTACAATCCTTTACCATTTAAAATTTCTCTTCAAAAATCACCCTATTGGACCATCTGACATATTTGTAAAATGCATACTACAACAGAGCAGCATAATAAATTACAAAATGAGAAAAAAATTCCCCAAAATACAATTTCTTATTATAATGCTCCTCTTACATTGCCCATATTTTGCAATGTTTACAATAACAGCAAGGTCTCAAGGTGCAGCTGAGTGGCTGTGTATTTTTAAGAATGTGAATTTTCCTCTGATTTTTTGTTACACCAGTACAGTTCGTTCAGTCCCTTAACCAGTTCCACAGAGCTTAAGGGGAATTGGTGGAGGTAATTCAGGAAGGAGAGAAAAATATTATCAGCTTGTTGTTCTCCTCTTCATGTAATACAGTGTTCGCTAATCAACAACCTCCTCTGTCTTGCATCCAAAACTGAGAATGGACTCAACCCATTGAACATGGTGCCTTTTCATACCACCCTGTAGGGATGAAAGAACTGTAAAGATATCACTAAGAGGGCTGCTTAATGACTATTCATCATTGTAAACACTAGCATCGCATGACATTTGAAATCCAAAAACTGTTTCTTTTTTCTCAATTAAGACTTCTTGTGGATCCCTTGTGATATTTTGCTGGACCTTAAGGTACTTCAAACCCTAGTTGAGATTCCATGATATATAGGTACAAAGTTTATCATGTGTTGTGTGTGTGTGTGTGTGTGTGTGTGTGTGTGTGTGTGTGTGCCTGTGTTGTGTGTATGTATTTCAATCTTGGATTTTTCTTGTTTCCATTGAATATCTAATGGATGTTACTTAAGGGACAGATGAACACATGGATTTAGTAATTCTGAGGTCTGTCAGACTTACAACTAATTGTGAAAATGCAATTTTTTGAAGCTTGCCTTGAATCCCTACCAAGTTTTCATCAGGGCACACCCTGCCTTGATAGCTTGTGAAAGAAGGTACCTTGTTTTAGCCCACTGATATGATTTGGCTGTGTCCCCACCCAAATCTCATATGAATTATAGCTCTCATAATTCCCATGTGTTGTGGGAAAGACCTGGTGGGAGATAATTGAATCATGGGGCAGTTTACTCCATATTGTTCTCATTGTAGTGAATGAGTCTCACGAGATCTGATAATTTTGTAAGAGGAAATCCCTTTCACTTGGTTTTCATTCTGTCTTGTCTGCTGCCATGTGAGCTGTGTCTTTCACCTTCTGCCATGATTCTGAGGTCTTCTCAACCATGTGGAATTGTGAGTCCATTAAACCTCTTTTTCTTTATAAATTACCCAGTCTCAGAGATGTCTTTATCAGCAGTGTGAAAACAGATTAATATAGTAAATTGGTACCAGTAGAGTGGGTGCTGCTGTAAAGATACTGAAAATGTGGAAACGACTTTGGAACTGGGTAGCAGGCAGAGGTTGGAACAGTTTAGAGGGCTCAGGAGAAGACAGGAAGATGTGGGAAAATTTGGAACTTCCTAGAGACTTGTTGAACGGCCTTGACCAAAATGCTGACAATAATATGGACAATGAAATTCAGGCTGAGGTGGTCTCAGATGGAAATGAGAAACTTGTTGGGAACTGGGGCAAAAGCTACTCTTGCTATGTTTTAGCAAGAGACTGGCAGCATTTTGCCTCTGCCTTGGAGATTTGTGGCACTTTGAACTTGGGAGATATAATTTAGGGTATCTGGTGGAAGAAATTTCTAAGCAGCAAGGCATTCCAGAGGGGACTTGGGTGCAGTTAAAAGCATTAAGTTTTAGAAGGAAAACAGAGCATAAAAGTTCAAAAACTTTGCAGCCTGATGATATGATAAAAAAAGAAAAACTCATCTTCTGAGCAGAAGTTTAATTCTGCTGCAGAAATTTGCATACATAACAAAGAGCCAAATGTTAATAACCAAGACAATGGGGAAAATGTCTCCCGGGCATGTCAGAAATCTTTGTAGACATTTTTAGGAAAATAATCAGTCCCACTGATGACTTTCTAGATAAATCAAGTGGCTCTTGAAATTAAAAAGTCAAAAGCAAAAGTAATAATCAAAGAGGTCCTTTGTTATCTTTGAATTAGAAGCATATAGATAAGGAAGGATACTGCAAAGCTAGTGCACCACTGAAAAAAACCAGTGTCCCCATACTGTCTAAGAAACAGAACAAGAACCAAAATCTCTCCAATGATGTGACTCCAGAAGAAAATCTATCACTCCATTTCTTGTTTTGACTTCCAATTAAGAAATGGGAGTTGCAGAATTTGAAGTGACCATTGACATTTTTTCCCTCACTTTGGCTGACATATTAAATAATACAACCTAAACTTAGAGAAATACAATATAGCCGGCCGGGCGCGGTGGCTCAAGCCTGTAATCCCAGCACTTTGGGAGGCCAAGGCGGGTGGATCACGAGGTCAAGAGATCGAGACCATCCTGGTCAACATGGTGAAACCCCGTCTCTACTAAAAATACAAAAATTAGCTGGGCATGGTGGCACGTGCCTGTAATCCCAGCTACTCAGGAGGCTGAGGCAGGAGAATTGCTTGAACCCAGGAGGCGGAGGTTGCAGTGAGCCGAGATCGCGCCATTGCACTCCAGCCTGGGTAACAAGAGCGAAACCCCGTCTCAAAAAAAAAAAAAAAAAAGAGAAATACAATATAGTTTTCATTTCTAGTTATGGATAATAAATAGGATTAGATTTTATTTTTGCCAAACACAAAGGAGTTTGTGCCATTGCTAATATTTCTTATGGGACCTGGAATTAACACTGCAGGTGAGGTATAACAATCTATATTTAAATTGGCAGGAAAGTCAACCTGGCTATTTAAGATAGACCAAGGGGATTATTGGGATGTATTTTTTTTATACAGTCCCCTGCCATGTTTCTTTTATCTTGCTTATGAAATATCTTCTAGTCCCATCTTATAGTACCTTTAGTTAGACTTTGATATGGGTTGGCTGTATCCGCAACCAAAATCTCATCTTGAATTCCGACATGTTTTGGGAGGAACCCGGTGGGAGGTAACTGAATCATGGGGGCAAGTCTTTCCCATGCTGTTCTCATGATAGTGAATACGTCTCACGAGATCTGATGGTTTTATAAAGAGGAGTTCCCCTGCAAGAGTTTGCTCTTTTTGTCTCCCGCCATCCATGTAAGACGTGAACTACTCCTCCTTTCCTTCCACCATGAGTGTGAGACCTACCCAGCCATGTGGAACTATAAGTCCATTAAACCTCTTTCTTTTGTAAATTGCCCAGTCTTGGGCATGTCCTTATCAGCATCCTGAGAACAGACTAATATAGTAAATTGGTACTGGGAGTAGGGTGCTACTGAAAAGATACCCAAAAATCTGGAAGCAACTTTGGAACTGGGTAACAAAAAGAGGTTGGAATAGTTTAGAGGGCTCATAAGAAGACAGGAAAATGTGGGAAAGTTTGGAACCTCCTAAAGACTTGTTGAATGGCTTTGCTCAAAATGCTGACAGTGATATAGAAAATAAAGTCCAGGCTGAGGTGGTCTCAGATGGAGATGAAGAGCTTATTGGGAACTGGGACAAAGGTTACTCTTGTTATGTTTTAACAAAGAGACTGGTGGAATTTTTCCCCCACCCTAGAGATTTGTGGAACTTTGAACTTAGAGAGATGATTTAGGGTGGCTGGTGGAAGAAATTTCTAAGCAGCAAAGCATTCAAGACATTACTTTGGTGCTGTTAAAGTAATTCAGTTTTAAAAGGGAAACAGAGCATAAAAGTTTGGAAAATTTGCAGCCTGACAATGCAATAGAAAAGAAATTCTCATGTCTGAGGAGAAATTCAAGCCAGCTGTAGAAATTCAAATAAGTATAAAGCATCAAATGTTAATCCCCAAGACAATGGGAAAAATGTCTTCAGGGTATGTCAGAGGTCTTCATGGCAGCCCCTCTCATCAGAGGCTTGGAGGCCTAAGAGGAAAAAGTGATTTCATGGACAAAGCCCAGGATCCCTGTGCTCTGTGCAGCCTAGGGACTTGGTGTCCTACATCCTAGCCACTCCAGCCATAGCTGAAAGGGGCCAACGTAAGAGCTCAGGCTGTGGCTTCAGAGGGTGAAAATCTCAAACCTTGGCAGCTTCCACATGGTGTTGAGCCTGCTAGTGCACAGAAGTCAAGAATTGAGGTTTGGGAACCTATGCCTAGATTTCAGAGGATATACGAAAATGCATGGATGTCCAGGCAGAAGTTTGCTGTAGGGGCAGGGCTTTCCTGGAGAACCTCTGCTAGGGCAGCACAGACGGGAAATATGGGGTTGGAGCTCCCACATGGAGTCCCTGTTGGAGCATTGCCTAATGGAGCTGTGAAAAGAAGGCCACCGTCCTCCAGATACCGGAATGGTAGATCCACCAACAGCTTACACTGTGCACCTGGTAAAGCTACAAACACTCAGTGCCAACCCATGAAAGCACCTGGGAGGGAAGCTGTACCCTGCAGAGCCACAGGGTCAGAGCTGCCCAAGACCATGGGAACCCACCTATTGTCTCACCATGACCTGGATGTGAGACATAGAGTCAAAGGAGATCATTTTGGATCTTTTAGATTTGACTCCCTGCTGGATTTCAGACTTGCAAGGGGCCCGTAGTGCTCCTTTGTTTTGGACAATGTCTCCCATTTGGAATGGCTCTATCTACCCAATGTCTATACCTGCATTGTATCTAGGAAATAACGCACTTTCTTTTAATTTTACAGGCTCATTGGTGGAAGGGACTTGCCTTGTCTCAGATGAGACTTTGGACTGTGAACTTTTAAGTTAACGCTGAAATGAGCTAAGATTTTGGGGACTTTTGGGAAGATATGATTGGCTTTGAAATGTGAAGACATGAGATTTGAGAGTGGCAAGGGGCAGAATGATATGGTTTGGCTATGTGCCCACCCAAATCCCATCCTGAATTCCCACATGTTTTGAGAGGGATCTGGTGGGATGTAATTGAATCATGGGGGCAAGTCTTTCCCATGCTGTTGTCATGATAGTGAATACATCTCACAAAATCTCATGGTTTTATAAAGAGGAGTTCCCATGCACAAGCTCTCTTTGCCTGTTGCCATCCATGTAAGATGTGACTTGCTCCTCTTTGCTTTCTGCGATGATCGCAAGGCCTCCCCAGCCATGTGGAACTGTAAGTTCAATTAAGTCTCTTTCTTTTGTAAATTGCCCAGTCTCCAGTATGTCTCTATCAGCAACCTGAGAACAGACTATATATGTCTCATAGCTGTTTAATGTGCATTGCTTGGAGTCCTAAAGACAGTCACTGTCCTGACATAAAATTCAACAAGGGATTCAAGGACAGAACCATGATGGAATCACTGTATTTCTTACAGACTGAAAATCAGGTGTCTACAAACGAAAACTCCAGCTTTAAGGAGAATTGGTAGTAGTGGGCTGAGGATTTAAAAAGTACTCATACTCATGGGAAAAGATTGATTTTTCTGTAGCTTAACTAATAAATCCTACAACTGATCTCCTTAGTTTACAGTGTGCTGATGCTATCAATTCACCAGAAATGAATCTATACATGAAAATGTATAATATTTCAGTTTATCATAACAAAATCATTTTTTTCCAGTTAGATATATTTCTTTTGGTAAAGGTTAAGTGACATTATATTGAAAGATCTCCTTTTGAAACTAGTGGCCTCAAAATTAGGAGATTTCTGTACCTCTTCATCAGTAGCCTTCATCAATATAGAGTAGCAGCGACAACAGAGAGAGGTGGTGAGTGATGTGGGATACCAGGCCTTCCCATAACAGGGTGAGATTGATTCTGTCACAGAATCTAGGGGCACAGCCAGCCTGATTTTTGGAAGGAATTTGATGCTGGGATTTTCTCAGTTGGTGGACTCTCAGGTCTGATCAAAAGGAAACACCAGACTGTTGGTATATCCTAGAGGATTTCTCACTTAGAACTTTTTAGAAAAGGAAAACTCATATGCTTTTCTAAAGTTTGAATCATAGCCTGTTGGCCAGTAAAAAGAAAAGCATGCAACTAAAACAGGAAACTTGGCATGTTTTCTCTCTTGACCATGATGTGACCTTGCAGAAGTCATTCTGAGTTTGTAAAATACAAGCTTAAACTGGTTACCAACTCCAGCTAATGTAAACAAAGGGATTCTATTATAAGGATGCCAGAGTGTCTCAAGGAACTCAAGTACAGTTGACCTTCAGGAGTGGTTAGAACCAGGAATTTGAAAACTAGTAAGATTACTTTCTCTGACTTTCATCTTTGTATCATATCCTCTCTCTCTCTCTCTCTCTCTCTCTCTCTCTCTCTCTCTCTCTCTGTCTATCTAACTATCTTTCTCTCTCTCTTTCCCCTCAAACCCCCACATCTTTCCCCTAAGACTGATTTTCTGGGATTATCTGGATACAGCTTCTGAATTTTATGGATTCAATTGCATGTGAGTCTAGGACCAGGGTAAGGCAGGAGAAGTTCCAAGGATGCACAATGCAAGGAAGACCTTAGAGGTTTGGTCTCTCAGTGACATGAAAGTAAATTTTGGTCCTCTAGGTGCCTCTCTTCCCTCACCTTAGTCCTGACCCTGATAAGGTGACTGGTGATGTCTGTGTCTCAGTTCTAACCTGGCAAGGCAAAAACATCATTGGCACATTTTGAATCTGAAATTCAGCTCTAATCCAAAGAGCAATGGCACCAGGGTTAAAGCCACGAGGTACATACCGAGTTTCTGAGTGTCAATAGCTCTGAAAGGAGCTATTCTCAGATAAAAAGGAACCACAACTTGGAAAGAAACCCTCAAATCTTCAATCACAAATGTACTTTGTAAGTATCTATTTCTATTACAGTTTTGGTGCTATTTTATTCTGCCCTGTTATGAACCTTGTAACTCCTAAACATGTACATTGTATAATTTATTATATCAGTGTCAAAAGGATCCCTGAAGTTTTCACACACAGTTACTACCCTTGAGAGTCTCGTTTGCGAGGATAAAACTAGATACAGAATGCATGCAGAAGAGTAATTATAGTAAGCAATGTGAATTAATTAACTATAAAAATAAAATTTGCATTGAGTCAATGCATTGTAGAGAAGTTTAGAGAAGGAGAATAATAGCAAGGAGAGGAAGAATCAATGATGTCTTCTTAAAGTCATCGTTTTTGGGGACAAAGAAGACAGCAGATACAGAGGCTTACAGAAAGAATCATATCAGAAAATATTAATGCCTGCAGAGCATTGAAATGTTGCAGGGGACACCAGATGCTCATTTTAATATTACATGTCCCATCTCCCTAATGTGAATGAAAGACACATGAAGTTGGAATTGATGCCACTTTCTGTCAAGAACTTTCCCAATGCTGAGAAAAAATATTCATAATCGTTCTATTTATTCAAAATTATTGTATTGACCATGAATTTAAGTGTGTGTAAAATGGTCAGTAGTGCTATTTGTTAATGAGGGAATCAAGTGAAAGTGTGTCCTTTGCAGAAAATCACTTTTTAAAAGTAAATTCAAAAAGATGTTTCCCCTTTATCCTTCTACCTCTGATGACTGATCCCTTTTCTAGAGTAGAGAATTGGGCATTGCTCTAGTTGGGATGTTTGACCTCTCCAAATCTCACGTTGAATTTGATCCTCACTCTTAGAGATTGGGCCTAACGGGAGGTATTTGAGTCACAGGGACGAATCTCTCCTGAATGTTTTGGTGAGGTTCTCGTGGTAATGAGTGCATTCTCCTCCTCATAGTTCTGTGAGAGCTGATTGTTAGCAAGAGTCTGGCATCCTCCTCCCCTCTTTCTCTTCTTCCTCTCTTCTCGTATGATCACTGTACATGCTGGCTCCCCTTCTCCTTCCATCACGAGTAGAAGCCACCTGAAGCCCACATCAGGAGCAGATGCTGGAGCCATGCTTCTTGTACAGCCTGCAGAATCATGAGCCGCAAGTAAACCTCTTTTCTTTATAAATTACCCAGCCTCAAGTATTCCTTGATAGCAACACACAACAAACTAACACAGGCATCAATTGCTCTTTTCCTGGACCTGTACTACCAGAGCCTATTTATTTCCACAGAAGTTTTTCTGCTCATAAATATAATCCCCAAAGCCTTTATTTTGAATTTTCCCCTAAATAAAATTAAGGACCCCTTGGAGAGTCAAGCTTTTAGGAGGGACATCTATTACTACAACTTCTGTGAAGATATTATTGAAAAATGGTTCAGATGTATATGCCGAAGTCTCATGTAAGAAATATCTTTTAAAGCTAGAGACGTTTTTGGGGAAGTCCTCACTGTCTCCCTTCCCCTAAGGAACTGATAATTTTTTCTATGAGAATAGTCAGAACAACAGAACTGACCAGGCAGCCCTTTTTCCTTTGGTAACCATAGATTGGCCCCAAACTCACAACCCACAAAATGCTCTTCTTTTTATGTTCTAGGTTTTCTATGACAAATACTTGTAATCCTAGTTCATATTTTCCCAAATCTTATTTTACTTAATTTTAGTCTTTAATTGTTTTACTCTTTGTCAGTAAACGGATTCAAATCTTTTGTGGAATGGGATATAGAGGAAAAAAGAAAGGAAGAAGGGAAGAAGATCCCAGATTTTCCTTACAATGGGTAAAAAATGGCCAAGCAAATGTAAATTGTAGTCTCTTCACCACAAACAGCATTGGCATTTATAACTGTATCAGAAAAGCATAATAGCAACAAATAAAATAAAACAACAAGAGCATGAAATTTTATTTTCCCTTAAAAAGAACCAACAATGGAAAATCTGCAGAGGGTTAGAGGTCCAACAGTGGCAGGTGGGGATGAGAGACTAAAAGGAAAAAAACAACCATAATACAGTGCTTTTTTATGTAATTCTACGCCCAAACCCGTACCCAACAGGTGTGGGGGCTGAAAAGCCGTGTTGTTTCAAAGCCCTTTGTCATATATTATCCCCTTTGGCTCCTAACACCCTGTAAAATAGGTCATGCAGGTAAGATTTCAACTGAAGAATTAAACTTTGATGTACTGAAAACACAAAACTAAGATTTACTAGTGTTATAATGGGTAAGACGAGAGGCTGTGGTGTCAGATACAGCTTGAATTCCCACTTCTACTATCAACTATTTATCAGACTTGGAAATCCCGTATAGCCCATTCCCTCATCTGTAAAATGAGAACAATGAGTGCTTTCTATAAGTTTCCCTCTCCCTCCTCCAAAAGTTCTGCACATTTGTCGCTGAGTTCCCAAAAGTTTAATTTGGTTAGACCCAATGTAAACCTTGCCTTAATCTTTTCTTGGAATTTAAGTCCTCAACTTAAAGTGTTCTCTCCTACTACAGGGCGTGAAGCACCAATTAGTCCCTTGCCAGTTGTCAATGTTCCAGCTGTCAGCCACCCCACCAAGTGCCCTTGCAGATGACCCAGTGCATATCCATGTGACAGGCCTGCCCCCATTGCAGCTGGTGACTCTGAAGGCCTCGCTGAAGGATGAGAAGGGGAATCTGTTCCGGTCCATGGCCTTCTACAGGGCTAATGAGGTTGGTGAGGTGGACCTGGAGCAGGCTCCCGCATTTGGAGGTGACTACGTGGGGGTACATCCAATGGGCCTCTTTTGGTCTCTGAAGCCTGAGAGGCCTTTCCGGAGGCTGCTCAAGCAGGATGTGATGAACAGCCCCTTTTGGGTCACGCTGGGCCTATATGACTCCATTTGTTTTCAAGATTCAGCCACTGTTCAGCCCAAGGCTAGCCAGACGGTGCAGCACTGGTTCTCAGGCCCTGGGGTGCAGAGGAAGCAGATCCGAGAAGGCCAAGGGGCCCTTTTTCTCCCTCCAGGTGAAACTAATCTTTGGTGATAGTGAAACCAGTGTTAATGTGTATTAGTTTGTTTCCACACTGCTGATAAAGGCATACCCGAAACTGGGAATGAAAAGACATTTAATTGGTCTTACACTTCCAGATGGCTGGGAAGGTCTCATAATCATTGCTGAGGGCAAAAGGCACTTCTTACATGGCAGCAACAAGACAGAATGAGGAAGAAGAAAAAGCAGAAACCCCTGATAAACCCGTCAGATCTCACGAGACTTATTCACTGTCACGAGAATAGCAGGAGAAAGACCAGCCCCCATGATTCACTTACCTCCCCCTGGGTCCCTCCCACAACACATGGGAATTCTGGGAGATACCTTCAAGTTGAGGTTTGGCTGGGGACACAGCCAAACCATATCATAATGGAAATAAAAACAACAAAAAAAAGTATCAGATTATTAGAGAGCCAGTATTTCCTATAAACTTTTAAAATTAATGTGCCTGTATGTGTCTGTGTGTATCTGTGTGTGTAATTAATTTTGTTCACCTTGTATTTTCACGGCTATTTGACCCTTTTTTCACTCTTTCTGATCCTATTTTCTTCTCTCTCTGCACCCTCAGGGGAAGGCCCTTTCCAGGAGTCATTGAATTGTTTGGGGGTATTGGGGGCCTAATAGAATTTCGGGCCAGTCTTTTGGCTTCCCATGGTTTTGCAGTGCTGGCGTTAGCATATTTTGCCTACGAAGACCTGCCTGACAAACTGCAGGAGGTGGACTTGGGATATTTCGAGGAAGCTGCCAACTTGCTACTAGCTCATCCCAAGGTATTTAAAATACTTTCCTTTTTACCTTGCAACATTACACATACACACACGCAAAGTCACCAATGTCTGCCCTCTTCTACCAACTTGTGCAGACTTGGAGACAGCACAGCTGACAGTTAAGTGGAGATATAATAGCTGCCTTGTCAATTGAGTTGATTTGTGATCAGTTTTGTGATTATTGGCACATAGAAGACAATAAATAAGTGGTGGACATGATATCATGATATGGTTATTTTTTAGTAGAAAGAAAACCAAGACATCTTTAATTTAAAGTGCTTGTAACTTTTTCATAAGTGGCTCTTCAATGCTTTACTGTTACTCATCTCAAATCATGAATTCTGGCTTGACAGGTTTTCAAACTTCAGTGATTATCTCTGCAGGGGAATAATGCTGTAATAACTCACACTGAAGAGCCCTGAAGCTAAGAACAATGCAGAAGTTCGGTACTAAACCTGAGGTACAGGATCAGGTCAGGAGTATTGGCAAAACTGATTTGACGGCATCATCTGACTAGCTGAATTAGCTCTTTAGTTAGTTTCAGAGCTAGGGGCAGAGTGAAGCATAGAGTAAATGCCCAATGCCATGATCCAGGCTAGATATAGGAATCTGAAAGGGAAGGGTCATTTTAGCACTCTTTGTCAAGTGTGTCCTTCTACCATTGAAAAATGTAGTTCATGGACCAGTGGCCACAGCATTACCTGGAAGCCTTCAGAAATGCAGAATCTCATTTTTCATCCCTGTATCAGCATGCTGCATATTAACAAGATCTGCAGGTGATTCTTAAGCACATTAGTGATTGAGAAGGACTGGAATAGTACACTAACTAGCTTCCTCTAAGAGTTAAATATCACTTGAACTAGGATCTAGTTCTCTTGAGGAGTTCCAAAGTACTAATATTTGTGCTAGTGATTAAAAAGAGAAACCCAGAAATAGATACCACAATATCAAGTATCAGGTTTGGTATTCCACTGAGTTTAACTTATTGTTTTGCAAATCAAAATGTTCAAATGTCAGCAATATCTTATGGATCAACTTAATAACGGTAAAACAATACTGGCTTACATTTGTTGAGTGACTATTTGTTAGACTCTAGGCAAGATATTTTATATGCAGTTTCATGTAACATTCACAATAGCCTTATGAAGTACCATCAACAGCAACCTCATTTTTCAGATGAGGAAGCATATTTAAAGTAATGTGTCAAAACTACATAGCCAGTAAGTGACAGAGACAATCTGATAATGTCTTTGCTCCAAACCAGGCGTCCCCAAACTACGGCCTGCAGGCTGCATGCGGCCCCCTGAGGCCATTTATCCGGCCCCTCGCTGCACTTCAGGAAGGGGCACCTCTTTCACTGGTGGTCAGTGAGAGGAGCACAGTATGTGGCGGCCCTCCAACGGTCTGAGAGACAGTGAACTGGCCCCCTGTGTAAAAAGTTTGGGGACACCTGCTCCAAACCATTAAATTACCTTTGACTTCCCCAAATGTTTCATTCTCTTCGACCCCAACCCTGAAGAGCCTTGACTCTTATCAAGTGGAGATAGGATATGTTTCCTATTTGAACATTATTAACATCTCCATCTTTAGTGTTGAGAAAACATGTAATTTTTCTAAGCTTATTTGAGTGTTTTTAAAAGATTGCCTAAAAGGAATTAAATGCCAACTAAGACGTTTTCAAATTATTTTTTTTTTTTCATTTCTCATGTAACTATTTGTGACATTAGCCTGAGGAAAATAAATCAACTGCAAAAATTCAACTTAGATTTAGATTCAGGAGATAAGCTTCAATTTCTACCTCTGCCTTTTGATAATGTTGTGGCCTTAAGCAAATCTTTTAAGTTTCTTGAATCCAGTTTGGCCATTGGAAAGACCAACTGAAATAATGTGTATATAGCACTTAGCATACAGTAAACCCTCAAAAAATCCACTTCGTTACCTTTGCCCATCTATTTTCTTCCCTCTCTTCCCAAGTCTTCAACCAATCAGCAAGTGTTTTAAGTTATACTCCTGTCTTTCTCAATACAGCACACCCTCTTCATCCTCCTTGACATTGTTTTAGCCTACTTCTCAATTTCCTACTTCCAGATACAGCCTTCCTCCTTCACTCTCTATTCATCAATCACACGGATGATTCCCGATTTTCTTGGGGGACATTTCACACTATCAGATTCTTGGGCCCACTCATACCTATGGCACAGACACTCAAAAAAACTGAGTTTCAGAAAGCTCAAAAAAAAATCAGTTTAAAAAAAATTAGATGATTCTGATGACAGGAAGTGCTGGGGGTACAATTGTGAACAAAATAAGCAAACTAGGTCTTTAAGTACTTGCTGTTCCTTGTCCAGAGTGCCCTTCCTTTCCTCCTTCATCTTTGAGACCTCTCACAACCCCTCAGCCCCCTCAGTCTATGAGAGAATTAATGATCCCCTTGTATGAGCTACTACCTTTTCTTCTTGGGCTAGGTACTACAATTCAATTATTTATTGAATCCAAGCCTTTTGTCTTTATACTCTCATTGCTTTCAAAATTAGCTGTTGAATTTATGGAGGTAATAAATACATGGGCAAAAGCTTCGTAGCTATAAAATGCTATTTAAATGTGAATTTCACTTACATAATATTTAAGAGAACCTGGGAAACACCCCCTTTTTTTTCTGGCTAGAGACAATTTTGCTCTTCAGAACGCTCTGTTCTTGTACTGCCAAGTATCACTGGTGCATTAGACTCTTTTTACCTTTACAAAACTCTGCAATTGATGAAGAGTGTTTATTTCTATTGTTTCACTTGATCCTCATAACAACCTTAAAAGGTCAGTAATAGTATCATCCCTACAAGACAATAAAGCTTAGAGAGGTTAAGTGGATAAGGTTCTCAGTCCCAGAAACTGGTAAACCTGGATGCCAGGTCTTGACCTCCTTTGACTCCTTCCATCATACTTGTTTGTTGGGACACCCAGGACAGCTCTTTCTCAGCTTGTGATCTGTAATTGATTTCCCTTTGTTTTGTGCTTCAGATCCAAAGGCCAGGGATTGGAGTGATCTCCGAGTGCAAAGGTGCCGAGATTGGCTTGGCTATGGCATGCTACCTGAAGCAGGTGGTGGCCACCGTCTGCATTAACGGGACCAACGCCAGCTTCGAAATTCCACTCAGATACGGGGATCTGGTTGTGACACCCATCCGCTCAGCTCAGGAGCGAATGCAGGTCCACGTCTCAGGAGCGAATGCAGGTCCACGTCTCCGGAGCTGTGCGCATCCGCCACTGTAAGGAAGACCCCCGAGATGAGCTCCATCAGCAGAGTGTGCTTCCTGTTGAAAAGCCCAGGGGTTGGATTCTTTTCACCGTCGGAGAGAGTGACGAATGCCTGGATAGCAAAGTGTACGCTGAGCAGGCCGTGGACCAGCTGCGGAGCCACAGCAGAAGCAGCAGGAGGATGCTGGCTTACCCCGGGGCAGGCCACCTCCTAGAGCCGCCCTATGCGCCCTTGTGTTTCGCGTCCTGGAACCCGGGCATTTCGAGGCCTTGCTCTGGGGAGGAGACCCTGCTGCTCATGCGGCAGCCCAGGAGCACACCTGCGGGGAGATCCAGAAATTCTTCAGGCAACACCTCATTAAGACCAGAAGCGAATTCTGAGCAAGGGCTGAGTGATGATGGGGTGGGCAGAGGCTGGAGTGCGGGTGGGGGGATGAGGAGGATGAGGCGAGAACGAGGTAGGGTGAGGGGGCTCGCCTAGTTTGGCTAGATCCACAGTCACCTTGAATCAACTGGAAGGAGGTAAGACACAAGCCAAAGGACTGGGCACACATTCATAGGAAGTATTTCTCATAAATTTGTACGTGTTACAAATTTTTGTAAATTGAATTCTACTTTACACAAACTAAGGCACATTATTATTTCAAAATAGTGATACCCTTGCAAACTGTTTTATTGTTTTTGTTGTTGAACAGAGTCACGTTCATTCACTCAGGCTTGAGTGCAGTGGTGAGATCATGGCTCCCTGCAGTTTTGAACTCCCAGGCTCAAGCTATCCTCTCAGCCTTCTGACTCACTGGGACTGCAGGTGTGTATTACCAAGCCTGGCTAATTTTTTTTTTTTTTTTTTTTTTTTTTTTTTTTTTTTTTTTTTTTTTAAGAGACAGGATCTCGTTAAGTTGCCCACGAGGTTGTTGAACTCCTGACCTCAAGCAATCGTCTTGCCTCTGCCTCCCAAAGTTCTGAGATTAAAGGCGTGAGCCACAACACCTGGTCCCTTGCAAACAGAATAATCTTTTATACCCCAGTAGCAATAGCTTGGGCCACTCATTGCCAATCTAGATAAATTCCCTAGAACCTCCCAGTTACTGACAGAAATATATTTTCTGTTTAAGCTATTTTGAATTGCATTTCTGACACTTGATATGAAAAGTTCTAAAACCAACATTAAGTATAATGCTTGCTGTAGATTTCCAGTAGATTCTTATTTTTTTTTTGACATAGTGATGTTTCTATTATTCCTAATATATATATTTACCGTTTTAATAAAATTGGATTTTATCAAATGCCTTTGTGGTAATTTATTAAAATTAAATGAGTTAATATTTTTAAAGCTGTTAGAACAGTGCCTGACACATAGCAATTACTATTCTAGAGTTAGCCATTATTATTTTCTTAAAGCTTTCCTTCTCAAGTCTGTTAGTGAGGTGAATTGCATTTATTAATTGACTCATTTTTCTTATGTATCTAATTTTAATAGATGAATTTCTCATTTATTAATGTGGGTTTTAAAACTTGTTTTAGAGCCAATCTGGTCATTTATGTTTTTTCAGAATTGCACCCATGCTTCCTAGAACACATTTTTCTCTTATAATTTTTGACATGGCCCCTATTATTTATATGAGTGTTTTTTCTTCTCAGCCTGATTTGTGAAATATTTCTCTTTTATTGATCTTTTCCAGGGACAGTTTTTGGTTTATTTGTTGGTCAAATTTTATTTTGCTGATTCATTGAGTTCTGATTTTTAGAAGTAAATTATTTTCTGCTGCCACTTTTGTATTTTTCTGGCTTTGTGATATGCAGTGCTCTCATTTCCTTAATTTCTTAAAAAGTTCTGATTTACTTTTTGTTCCACTTAAACCCAAGACTTATTTTGCAAAAGTACAAAGCATTATCCTGTAAATAATTTGTCATTACTAGGAGGTGGGGAGAAATGTCACTTTCCAATGAAGGAATCAGATTATCACAACCTGAACTCACTACTTAAATTTCACATCTGTAAGAGGGGTCAGTGACATTATATGTTTCAGGATGGGATGTAATGTGGGGGACCCACACTGCTTAAAACTATTCCTGACAACAGTTTCAGGAATGGTAAAACTAATCTTAGGAGGAGGCTGAGACTAACCAACCCTTTAATAATTAATTAATAATTACTATGGTATCTGTTGAACAAAGTAAATGGCCCTACAAGTTAAGAAACATTCTATGGAACAACTGCCTTGTTTCTTCAAGTAATTGCATGAAAAAAAAAAAAATGCTGGAGTTGCCTGGGGAATTCAGAACTAAAAGAGACTTGAGACATGTCAACAAAATGCCATGCACAGCCCTGGTTTGAATAAAGTAACTGTAAAAAGACATTTTGGGGATAATTTGAGAAATATGAATATGGACTGGATATTAAATGATGCTAAGGAATTATCTTGTTCTGTGTGATAATACTATCATGGTTATATAAAAATCACTATTTGAAGATGCATTCTGACATATTTAGCATAATAAAGTGATATCTGATAAAATACAATGGGAATATGGCAAAATGTGAATAAGTATTAAGTTTAGATGATGGGTATAGTCAAGTTTGTTATATTATGCTCCCTATTTTTATGTGTGACTGCAATTTTTCACAATGGAAAGTTAAAAATATATATATAATCAAGATATTTACCTTTCTGCTCCAGAAGACAAGAATATTAGTATGTATGACATCTTTTTCTCCATGGCATTCCCCATTAATTTCGGGTTTTTTAAAACAATAATAACTATGCTTTAATAGTTTCCTTGCTCTCTTTTTATTTACAGCAATAACTTCAGCATCCTCGCTCCTTCTTACAGTTCATTTTTTTTTTTTTTTTTTTTTTTTTTTTTTTTTTTTTTTATGAGACGGAGTTTCGCTCTTGTTGCCCAGGCTGGAGTGCAATGGCGCGATCTCGGCTCACCGCAACCTCCGCCTCCTGGGTTCAGGCAATTCTCCTGCCTCAGCCTCCTGAGTAGCTGGGATTACAGGCACACGCCACCATGCCCAGCTAATTTTTTGTATTTTTAGTAGAGACGGGGTTTCACTATGTTGACCGGGATGGTCTCCATCTCTCGACCTCGTGATCCACCCGCCTCGGCCTCCCAAAGTGCTGGGATTACAGGCTTGAGCCACCGCGCCCGGCCACAGTTCATTTTTTAAAAACTCTTGGCTTTACTTTTATTTTGCCATTTGTTCAAAGTACAAGCTGTTTAAAAGATTCACATCCATTTGAATCTTAGCATATCTGAAAATGTCTATATTTTGCTCTGACATGTTAATTGTAATTTTTATAGATAAAATATTTTATGTTAATAATTATTTTCCTTTAGCACTTTGGGGTGTTTTAGTTTTGTGACAATTTTTGTCAAACATAAGTTGATTCTCATAACTTTGTGGGTTTTTTCCCTTCTCTCTATCTGGAAGCTTTTTACCATTTTCTCTTTGTTCTGAAATTTCATTAAGATATGACTAAGGGCAGGTTTATTAGTACCCTTTAAATTTATTTATGGCCCATTTCAAACTGGAAACTTGTTTCTATGTTATAGTTAGAATATATGGCGCCCCTCCCAATTTCAGGTGTTGAAACTTAATGTAATGTTAATACTACTACATCACATTAAATTTCGACACCTGAAATTGTGGGGAGCTATACAAGGTAATAGTATTAACAGCTGAGGCTTTTAAGAAGCAAGGCCTCCTCTCATGTGGATGAGATTAGGGTTCTTACAAAAAGAGGCTTCACGGAGCATTTGGGCATTTTGCTTTCTGCAGTGTGAAGACGTAGGGTTGCTCCCTTCGAGGGTTCAGCAACAAGCACCATCTTGGAAACAGAGCGGCTCTCACCAGACAACTGAACCTGCTGGCACCTGGATTTTGGACTCCTAGTCTCTAAAAATGTGAGAAATACTTTTCTCTGTTTTATAAAGTACCCAGTCGTATGTATTCTGTTACAGCAGCACAAATGGACTAAGACAATCTGTCTTCAGCTTTAGGACATTTGCTTCTGTTAAGTATCTGTCCACTTCGCCTTTTCTGTTTTTTTCTGTTCCTTCCTTGGAACTCCTAGTAAGAGGATTTTGGAGCTTCTGGATTCATTCTCCGTAAATGTTAAGTTTTTCTCCTACTGTGCTCTGTACTTTCCCCTCATGCATTCTTGGAGAGTTTTCCAGTTTAACTATTCAACCCACTAACTTGTTCTTAAGCTGTATCTAATCTATTTAGCTAACCTCTTGGGCAGGCGTCCCCAAACTTTTTACGCAGGGAGCCAGTTCACTGTCCCTCAGACCGTTGGAGGGCCGCCACATACTGTGCTCCTCTCACTGACCACCAAGGAAAGAGGTGCCCCTTCCTGAAGTGGGGCGGGGGGGCCGGATAAATGGCCTCAGGGGGCCGCATGCGGCCCGCGGGCTGTAGTTTGGGGACGCTGCTTTGGGTTTTATTTTGATGAGCATTATTTTTAATTTTCATGATCCATAATTACATCTGCTGCTTAAAATCTGTTTTTATAGATATGTCTTCCTTTCTTATTCCTCCTTTTACACATGGCTTTCATGAATACATCCAGGTTCTATTGTGAGTGCTATCATTATAGTTTAAAAAACAAATGAACTGGAGTCCCCTTAGTGGGATCAGCACCATGCAGGTCTTACTTTTCAGGGATCTGATTTCAGCAGAATAAGATGCGTTTTTTTTTCAGCTTTCTTCTTTGCAAGGTGCTACTGGGATCTTGGCTCCCAGCTCTGCCTTGTAGGCTTAATTTTACCAAATGTACAGAAATTAGTTTTCAAGGTTGTCATACTTAAATCCCTCAAATGGTGAATTAATTCCACAAGTGGTGACTAGTTATTAGTTATCCCTAGATATGAGGCTCATTGGGCCAAGACCCTGAACCAGTGAAAGCTTTACCAGAGGATGGGCAGCTGTGGTGGAGCTGTGCCTGCTCACATGCACGCTTAAACCCCACAGCTGCTGAAGAACAAAAACACCTGACTGCAAGGTCCCTATAAAGGCAGAAAGAAACTTTTGGCTGTGAAGAGGGGGAATTAAAAGAGAACATATTTTGTCCAGAACTACATGTAACAAGTCTGCGTGACTTTAGTGAGTCTAGATTTATCCAATCCTGAAATACTAAAAAAAAAAAATCACTTGAAATTGAAAAAAACCTTTTTTCCTTATAGGACAATTCAACAGAGAAATTACTCTGTGTAACAGCATTAAACATCATCCCAAAGGAAGAGTTCTCTGTTCCGAAGAACTTGAAGTAAATTGATAGATGGACCATTAAGGTTAATAGGGAAATGTAAGCACATCTTTCTTTTAAAGAGAAAGAGAATGGCTTTGAGGAAAAGAGTTTTACCCTCACTCTCCCCTCCACTGATTGCATGGGTTTACTTGGCTTCTTAGGAAAGCCATAAAATGTTGCTTTTTTTATAGATGCGGACACACAGGATACAAAAACAACAAGCCAGGATGAGGACAGAGGCACCAGTTTTGGTAAGTGCAAAAGTTAATTTTCCTGGCACAGTCATTTCTAGTGTTAGAAGTGTGTGTGGTGTCACCTGGGTTTCCATGAGAAATAAAACTGTTAGGGCTCAATGGGCTAGAGAGTAAATCGAAATTCAATTTATTTTCCTTTCCAGCTCTTCGTCTATCACCAGGCTCCTATGAGTTGGGGGAGTCAGATTTGGAAAAGTATTCTCTAGGAAGAAAGTGTTTATTGAAAGCTATGATCCCACCACATACAATCGGGTCTCAAACTCTGTGGAGTCCGCCCCCCGGATATGTTTCATATCTTTCCAACCCATGTTCTCTTTGTCATTACTGCCCCTACCCTAGATCCATCATAATCTTGTTTAGCCCAACCCAATACCCTCTTAATTGATCGTCTCACTTGATTTCCTTCAGCTCATTCTACACATAGATGTAGCCCAGACAGACCCTTTAAAAATACAAATCTAATGATGCCATTCTCCTGTTTACTGAAGGCTTCCTGTTTACTGAGGGCTTCTTACCACTTTAGGATAATTTCAGAGTCTGTAACAAATCCTCCAAGATCTCTGATCTTCAGTATCATTAAATGTCTCTTCCCCATTCACTCACCAGCGGATCTTCTTCCCAGGTATAAAGCTCTCTCCTGCCCTAGGGCTTTTGTATGTGCTATTCCCTTGGTCTCGTATGCTTTCCCTTATGGTTTCTGTCTCATTACTTTCTTATTCTAAATAGCCCGGCATATATATCACTTCTTTAGTGAAGCCTTACCTGATAACTCTGTCTTCCCTGTCTAAATCAGGAGTCCCTTAAAAGCATTTAATTATGTATTAAATATTTTATGTGTGTGCTTCTTTTCTTCCACACAACTCTAAGCTTTGTAGGGGTAAGAAATAGGTCTGTTTTGTTGTGTACCTCCAGCTCTTCACATGATCTTATCATATAATAGATGCTCATTAAGTACTTATTGAATAAATGAATGCATGTATCAATCCTGGAACAATCTGAATCATGGATGAGGATGTGAGCAAGAGATTTGATATTTATTACAAAATCCCTAGAGTAGTATAGGGGATGACAGTAGATGACATACTAGTTCTAGTACATATCTTGAATTTAACAGAGCGGGAGTAGTATAATGACCATAATATAACCTACTTCTTAAAACAAACTTGGGCAAGCTGGTATTTGATGTGTTTATCTCTAAGACATTGAACACTTTTGAGAGGTTCTGGCAGTTGGATGTGATAAGGAGTCTAATCAGTTTTTTGAAACAAAAATGCCTCTTATGGTTCTTTCACTCTTTACATCATCCCAGTGATCACTTCTGTCTTGCATTGTAAGGACAGGATTTAGTCTGCTTGCATTCTCTGATTCAGTACAGAACACACAGTCTTTCCTGAAGGGTTGTAGATTCAGCTACACATAGCCCAACTGTCTATCACAGCCTGATAGGGAGAGCTTCAGAACTTACCAAGAGAGGCACCCACATGTTTAGCTGGTAAGTGCAATTTCCTCACCCTTGTTAGTCCTGCATCTAAATGTATTCATCTCTCAGCTATCTTCAGGTTCCACTAACATCCTCTTGATTAGCAAATGAGTCACAGTCTCCCTTCAGCCAAAGTAGGAAGAAATCTGGCATCTATTCATGTATGACAGAAATGTTAACTAAGTGATTTTTCTCTGTGCCAGGTCATGTTCTTGGTGCGGAATAAAAGAAGAAATGAAAGACATCATAGATAAACATGGGGGCTAACAGCCTCATGAGGTTGCTTATGTCAGTACACCTGGCTAGCCTTTTTGTTTTTATTTCTTCCCCAGCTTCCCTCTTTCAATGAGTCAGACTTCCTCATGCACCTGTGGGCTTTCCTTAAAAAGAGAAAAGTTTACTAGAGAATTCATTCTCTGAGGCTACAGTCACCACTTGTCCTATTTGGACAGAGGGCTTTGTCCTTGGCAGAAGACACACATGGAGGAGTCTCTAGCTTGAAGAATTTCGAAGGACAAACTTGAAAGACCAGTGTGAGGCCTGTGAAGTGTCTTGGGGCTAAATAGGAAGCAACGCTAAAGTTGCCATGCCATAGTAAGGAGTCAGACTGGCTCAGGGATTCCAGGGGTGTGAGTCCAGAGATGCCCCTTAGCTCTAAGTACACAAGAGTGGTGTCTTGGCATGGCTCAGTCATGTGCCAACATCTCCCAAGTCCAAGGCCAGGAAAATGGAGTTTGTGGCCAAAGCTCCTAGAATACTACAGATAGGTCCCTTTAAAATCAAAACTAGAGGCTGGGCGTGGTGGCTCAGGCCTGTAATCCCAGCACTTTGGGAAGCTGAGGTGGGCTGATCACGAGGTCAGGAGTTCAAGACTAGCCTGGCCAATATAGTGAAACCCTGTCTCTACTAAAAACACAAACATTAACCGGGTATGGTGGTACATGCCTGTAGTCCCAGCTACTCAGGAGGCTGAGGCAGAATTGCTTGAACCCGGGAGGCAGAGGTTGCAGTGAGCTGAGATCATGCCAGTGCATTTCTGCCTGGGAAACAGAGCAAGACTCTGTCTCAAGAAAACCCAAAAAACATTATTTAAAAAAAAAAAAACTAGGAGAGTAGAAAGATAACATGACTCACTCTGCCAACTTATGTTCTTAAAATGCTAGCTGGTAGCCAGATCCACTGTGACAAGAAATGGGTAATGTAAAAGCAATTTAGACTGCCAGCATTTTTCTAGCGTGTCTTATGAACAATCAAATAAAACGAATCCCTCATTGCTTCTTTTTTAAAAATCCTAAAACATGTTTAGAAGAAAGTCATTCTGAAATTACGTGACATTACATGTAGGTAGCTTATACAGGATAGGAGAGCTCGGAGCCTACCAATGATTCCTTCTCACTATTTCCTTTTCTTCCAGTAGTATCCCTTAAGCCAGATAAGTAGGTCTATTGCACTGAAAACCTATGAAAAGATGTGGACTTGGTTCAAAGGCATATCTAGATGAAGTGCACATAATAAAATCTGGAGTTGGGCAGACCTGGGTGTTAATATCACTGCTGACATGTATAGTATACTTTGTCTCTGTCACAGCCTCACCAGGCTCACTTTTGAGAATAGATTGTTTGTCAAACTTCACAGCTCAGCACCTGGGATGAATAGATCCTTAAATATTCTTTGTTCCTTGTCCCCCTCCCAACTGTGGTCAGATATCACCCAGAAGATGTGTGTGACCATTGTACGTGTTTAGGTAAGCTTAGGCCAGAATGAGGTGGGGGATTATGAAAAATGTTAGCAGAAGTAACTTTTGTTATTAAAAACTATGTCTAACTTTTATTGACAACTCAGAAGTATCTATGGGTAGCCTCAAGGTAGAGGAGCATGCTAGGGATCCAGAATGTTTGAGTAGCTTACTAATTTAAAGAATTTTATTTGCCTAAAAGCTCACACAGTGTCACACACACATGAAATTCTCTGTTGTGCCCCCATTAGAATTTATTTCAGCAGACATGGAACTGAACAGTGTAAACACTTGAGTTAACTTCGTCAAGACTTTTCAAATACCTTTGTCCAGTGGATGAAGGTTAAAACAAAAGACATGAGCCAGAATACATTTTGTGATAACTTTCTCTTCTCTTTAGAAAAAAAAAATATGTACAAAAAAAGCTAAGAAGAGCCAAAATGGAAGTGTCAAGAAAACATTCTGATAGGTACAGACAAAAGAGCTCCCTCTCTCAAAGGAGTTACATATTAGTTTTCACCATGCTAGAAAAATGAGATGCAGTTAAAATTCTAGAATAATTAAAAGCCACAAAGTGAAGCTGTTGTTTTTGGGCCCTATGTTGTAGATTCTCTGATTCCCTTTCTGTCAAATAATACTGTGCAAACTGTAAAATACTCATTTTCATATAAAGTCCATACAATATGATATACAAAACTGTTGAGTTGACAGGGGAGGCTGATGTTGGCTGCTTTTTGGAAAAAAGGCGGCAGTGACACCTGCCTGCCAAAGGACATTCCAGAAAGATCTTGAGTTCTTTAGTAGAGGCCATTATCTAGGAAAGAATCATATAACCCCAAATACCCTCCAAATCCAGGATTCTCTGACAATTTTTTGTGTAACTAGGTGACTTTGTTAATATATTACTTTAAACTGTGAACGTAACAACTTGTTCAAAGATCAGAATGCAACATTCTTTTTAGAAACAATTTTTTTTCTACAATTGACTTTGAGATTTGTTACTAACCAACATTGCTCTTCCTGTCGCTCAAAAGTTGGCCTTTCATTAAAATTCAAAAATTCTGGAGGAGGCAGAAACTATAGTAATAAAAGTTTAAAGTGAACTGTTGTATTTACTTCTGTGTTTATAAAACTGAGAAAAGAAGATTTGTGTACAAATATCACAAAACAACATCAACCATTGAATAAATGTGGTTCTTCGATGCACACTTGAACAAGAAAATTTTGTTGGTTTTAAAATTCTGGCATAAATATATTAAAGCTGACCAAAAAAAAAAAAAAATCAGGGCAAGCTACATCACTTCCTCATACAAAAAAATGTACAAAACATTAGCTTCTAACTAGATAAACATAATATTTGTCATCACAGTTTGACGTTGAGCAACTGTGTGTTTTGAAGAATAGAATTGGAAGGTGATTTTTAAAAACGGCTTGTACCACGTCAGTCATCTCAGGTAACTTCGGTCATGGAGGCAGAGTGATTCTGTGGAGCAAACAAAGCAGATACAATCTGAGATTGGGTTGCGTGACACGTGCACACTCACTTGTCTCTAAACATTCCCTTGTTTTGTCTCCTTAAGTGTGCACAGGCTGTTCCCTTCCCTTAATATGCTCTTCCAAGGTTCCTCAAATTTTCTTACCTCGTTTATTAAAACTTCCCTGATTTTTCGTCCAAAATAGGATAATTTTTCACCTTTTTGTTTTTGTTTTTGTTTTTTGTTTTTGAGACAGGGTTCACTCTGTCGCCCAGGCTGGAGTGCAGCCTTGACCTGCTGGGCTCGAGTGATCCTCCTTTCTCAGCCTCCCTCCCGAGTAGCAAGGACATTGGGTGCATGCCACCATGCCTGGCTAACTTTTACATTTTTCGTAGAGACAGTGTCTCACTATATTTCCCAGGCTGGTCTCAAATTCCTGGGCTCAACTGATCTTCCTGTCTTGGCCTCACAAAGTACTGGGATTATAGGCACAAGCTACTATGGAGGGCATCCTCACCTAAACTTGCTCTCAATATAATTCTGTCTTACACTTCAGTATTTTCTAATATAAACATTTAAGGACCTCAGAGTAACTTAGCATCCTACACATTTTTCATGTAATGCTTTTAATATGAAACATTTCCAGTTTTTAAAAACTTTCTATGTTTTATCCTTTGAGTCATGAGTTACATAAAAGTGAGTTTAATATTTCAAATGTATAGACATTTTTGGGTTAACTTTTTTTTTGTCTAGAGAAAATGTGGTTTACATAATACAGATCCATTAAAATGTTTTTTCTTCAGACTTGTATCTGAGCCTTGTACATGATGCATTTTCATAATGTTTCATGTATTTTGAGAAGGGTTACATATAATGCACATCAGATTAACCTTATTGATCATGTGTATCCTTACTATTTTTGCTTATTAATAAGAAATGTATTACAATCTCCCATGACTGAGGATTCATTCATTTTCCTTGTAATTATGTCAAATGCTTTTTTTGTCACTGGCTTGCTTTTAATTAGTTTTAACTATTAAGCTTCTATGCATGTAATCAACCAGGTGAGGGTGGATATTTAGGTTCTTCTTTCAAGTGAAATGCGCTCTTCACTGTTGACAAGGTTATTTCTGAGTTTTGCAAAAATTCTCTTTCCATGTTTTCCCTGCCATTGTTCCTCTATTCAATCTTGGCTGCCACAATCAGACAGAGGCTCAAGGATACTTTTTTCTTGCATTGGTAATATAATAGAAACTTTAGCAGCAGATAGTAACTGTTACAGGTCCATCAAATAGAAGCATTCAATTTTTAAAACTACATGTAACCTCCCACTTCTTGCAGTCCCAAGGACTTGTCTTGTATTTGAACTTAAAACTCAATGCTTTGGGTCTATGAAATTATTAAATACTTTAATAAATTGCGTCTTTGATCTAATTATTATGGCTTTCCTGATTCCTGTTTTGAGAACACTGGGGATTTACATTATCTTCTTTAGAGCTCAGATACACATTTTAGAAATAGAGTATTTTGTATTTTTCAAGGTACTTTTGTCTGAAATCTTTGTGTAAACTCAGGTTTGGTGCATTTTTTTCCTAAGGCAAAAATATCCTTTTACTTCTATAATATGCTTTCTATTTGAATAGAACATTAAATTTGTCAATATTTCTATGTGACAAGAATGCAACTGAACAACACTCAGCTGATTGCTTATGTACATTGTGAGCCTGGGGGTGTAGAACACGGATGATTAAGAGTTGCTTCTTTTGGGATTCCAATAACTTTATAGAATCATAAAGTAATACTTTGAAAAACTTGACTATTTTTGTTTGATAATTGTTTACTTTTTGGTTTCTTTATGGTATTTGAGAAAGATTTTAGAAAATGCACCCTGTCTCAATCAGCTATACCAAGGGGAATCACAGAAGGCAGATAGTCCAATTTGAGTTAATGTTTTAGAGAGGACCAGAGCACTGTGGCTCTGAGGGCTCCATGTGGCACAGGGAAAAGAATGTCTCGGGGGAAAGGGAAAGAGGGTGACAGGTGCTCTCCCCATTCGGTCTTCCCCTTAAGATACTTTGAATGGTGGGATGCATTTCATGTGTTTAAATGTGTGTTCTGAAAAGAGGTTCTAATCTCTGATCCCAGAAATCCACTTCCTGGGAAGATGGTTCCATTCCAAAAATTACGAAGATGTTGTTTCTGTAGAAACCATAGCTGTTGGAGTTGCAAGGGAAGTTCTTGCCCACAGGGGATATTTATTTTGAAAGAACTGTAGCTCAGGCCCAATATACCAGCCCCCTATAGCATGTTTTCATATTCCATGCTGGGAATTGTGGCTCTCAAAAAAGGAATTTTCATTGAATGAAATCACAGACTGTCTCGTGTAGGAGAACGAGCAGCGCCTTTAGAATTGGATGGGTCTTCGTTTAATTTTGACTGGGTGATATTGGGCATATTACTTAAACCTGGTACCTTACTTTCTTCATCTTTAAGGTAGGATATAATAAAACCAATGCAGTATTGTGAATATTAAATGAGATGACTCTCAATCAATGCTAGTTCTCTTTTCTTGACCAACAAATAAAGGGTGTATCTTTCTAACTAGACATGTGGAAACATTTAATACTAAAAGCAGATGGTTGTAGACTTGAATTTTTCACGATTGGTATGGATAGCATAATGTGAGAGGCAATACTTTGCTTTAGCTTTCTGTAGCTTCGTTCTGGCTAGCCTGCAGATGTCCTGCTCATCATCTCTCATAAATCTCTGCTTTGCCTGGATGTTCAATTAGTGACTATGGTTAAGTTTGAGGTTCTCGGTTTTGGCTAAAGTGACTACTTTAGGTTTTGGGACAAGTTTGTATTCATTCATGAACATTTCACACCTTGTGATGGCAGAAAATATGGTGAATAAGACATGGTTTATAGGGTCCTGATTGTCAAAGAGCCCCAAGTCTTTGGAGGAGGCAGACATGAGGGAACACTTGGCTTTAATTAAGAGTGACAATCACATGAGAGGCCTGGAAGGACCTTTGGCCCAAGTGTGGCATTCAGGCAAGGCCTGAGATTGTATCCATATGTGGTAATAACCATTGCCACAAAGATCTATTGATGGGCTTCAGAGAAGTTCAGCTACAACCTGTAAACAATGAGTAAGTATCTATTTCAAGAATACTTTATCTAGCTTGTGAATAGCAATTTTTGAAACTCTGTTTAGCACTTCATTTTTGAATTTAAGTAGAATCCTCCAAAATAGAGCCTGGACATCTCTAGGTCTGATCAACAATCAATGGTCCTGAGAACGAAGAGAGAAAAAGTTGGGGACAGAGTCAGACAGAGGTCATGTTTGAGCAGTGCTGGGCAGAAGGATGGGGTGTGCAAAAGGGATATTCTTGTATCAGGATATTCAGGGGACAGCATTTACAAGGACACAGACTGACATGTCTGTGGAACTCAGCAAATATTTTCTGTTTCTTTTTAAAGTTCATTTGTTGTCATTTTACCCCACCCCCACCCCCACCCCCACGCCCACCCCCACCCCCACGCCCACCCCCATGCCCACCAATAGAGACCCTCGCTGACTTTACTAAATGCAAGGATTGTAATTAGGGAACAAAAGTTAGAAAGACTCTATTTCCCCATTTCATTGCAAGGTATAGCTATTTAGCTAATTTGATATTTAACTGGTAGCAACAGGCTGTATATAAATCATCCAGAAATGTTTTTGATAACATTGTATTTCTAGACCAAGTCAAAATGTTTGCCTTAATACAAGTTAAGGAAAAACAAACAAAACAGCAATACTTGGTACTGTGTTAAGGGTGAACGTTAAATATTTTCCCAAAATGGAGATATGGATATAAGCTTTCTTGTTCTCACCCCCGCCCACCTGGTTCATTAATAATATTAGAAAAATTTAATTAAAGGTAAAAAGGCATAGGGTATTGAGACCAGCCTGACCAACATGGCAAAAACCTCTCTCTACTAAAAATTCAAAAAATTAGCTGGGCGTCGTGGCACACACCTGTAGCCCCAGCTACTTCGTAGGCTGAGGCGGGGGAATCGCTTGAACCGGAAAAGTGGAGGTTGCAGTGAGTGAGCCGAGTTCACACCACTGCACTCCAGTCTGGGCAACAGAGCGAGACTCCATCTCAGTGAAACAAACAAAAAGCATAGGGTAGTTTGTCTTAGAGAGATGTGATAGTTAATAATCTTTAAATAATGAAAATATTATATTACACTGATACGAAGTACATAATAATCCAAAGGGAAATGAGCTGCTTTTCCCTTACATCTTCTATAAAAATGGCTGAGTAGGAAAATGCCAAATACAAACAAGATTACAAGATAAATAGACTATTACAGAAAATAAATACTATAGCCAGGCTCAGCTACCTGGAAAAGATGACATGCTAATGAAAACCATATTATTAGTTGTTCCCTATCTGCTTAAAAAACTCCTACTCATCCCAGCTTTCCCACTTGCTACCTATAGGGCCTTGTGCAGGTAATCTACCATCACTCTCTTCAGGTTTGTTCGTTTTGTTTTGTCTTGAGACAGAGTCTCACTTTATCACCCATGCTAGAGTGCAGTGGTGGGATCACAGCTCACTGTAGGCTTAATCTCCCAGGCTCAAGCACTCCTCCCACCTCAACCTCCTGGGACCCCAGGCATGTGCTACTATGCCCAGCTAATTTTTGTATTTTTTTTAGTAGAGGTAGGGTTTCACTATGTTGCCCAGTGTGGTCTCAAACTCCTGGGCTCAAGTGATCTGCCTGCCTTGGTCTCCCAAAGTGCTGGGATTATAGGCATGAGCCACCATGCTCAGCCTGTCTTCTGTATTATCTTTACCTGTGAAATGCAAATTACAGAATCTTTTCAACAGGATGGTTGTTCAAGTAATAATATATTTGTAAAACACCTAACAATTGTCCTGGGCAAAATTAAGTGCTTCATATCATCTGTCCAGGCTCCTTTCTGTTGGCAAGTCTTCTTCCTGGTTTCCCTGTCTTCTCAGAGAGAGTAGACTTTTTCCCCTTCATTTGTATTCACGCAGCACTTTGTGGACTGATTCAGCATGTCATATTATGACTGCCTATTTATAGGCACCTTTTCTGATCATCTGTGAATTAATTAATTATTCATTTATTCATTCATCCATTTAGTAGAGATGGGGACTTGTTACATTGACCAGGTTGGTCTCCAACTCTTGGCTTCAAGCAATCCTCCCACCTTGGCCTCCAAAAGTGCTAGGATTATAGGTGTGAGCCACTGTGCCTGCCTCTCATCTGTGCTATTTGAGGGCAAGGACTATATCCAATTATTTTTTGTATCCCTGGTATGATACAGTTTCTGTTGCATAAAATGGATCAGAAAGTATTGTTGCATGAATTTTTGTCACAAAAACAGTTTCTAAGGGACATTTAGTAGCCTTGTTAAATGTGCCCCCAGCTTACATCACTTTGTATAATGCAAGCTTTTTCTTTCCAAATATTGTCCTAGTTATTAAGTCAAATTGGTTTTCCATATGATTAGTCCAAATTTCATAAATGATATTATGTTATAGGTCAAAGTATCCTGAAACAGCTGGGGTTTATGTGAGACATGGCTAAGAACTCTAAGGATTCAAGATTGCCAACCCCCAGAATAAATACAAGAATAATTTAGAGGAAAGAGTGAAGACTGCCTTTCATGAGGGCCTTTACAATAAATGAATCAGATTCTCATGAGGCTGGGTAGATTGAGTGGGATCAATGGATTGATACTGACCACGCAAAGTGTTCAGCCTGTGGGTTGGGTTGGCTAAAACTGCTTTACCATACCTGTGCACTTAAGGTTTCCAGAGGGCTTTCTATCCTTGGGAAAGCCATTAGGGGTACTCCACGGGGATCCTCAGGTTTGGGTTTGGAAGGAGATCCTTGTGTTCCTTTAAAGTTATGAACCACACACATTCCCTGCAGGATGAGGGTGAAAAAAGGATGGGGTCAGACTGCAGCCATCAATGCCTGGCCTTTCCCCTTGAATATCATCACCCAAGTGACCTTGTTCCTTTGAGAGAGGGGGAAGGGACTATGGGAAGTACTGTGGAAGCATGTGTTTAATCACCAGATGACCAGTAATAATCGCTCCCCACTTCACTGGGCCCATTTTCTCACCTGTAAAGTAAGAATAGTGACACCTTCTTCATAGATTTGTAATGATTAATGACACGGTGAATGCAAATCACCTCATAATAACATCTAAAATCTATTGAGGGCCAGTCTGTGTCTGGCACGACCCTGAGGATTACATCCAGTTTCAGTTAACCCACCCAGCAATTCCATAAGGGAGGTACTATTAACTCTAGTCTAGATAGTGGGGCACAAGGAAGTTAGGTAACTTGCCCAAGGTCACACACAGATTGAAACTCTAGACCCCCTAAATCATACCTTTATACTATTTTGCTCCTTAAGAAGTGCCAAACATATAGCAAGCATTCAGTCTGTGTTAGCTGATCTTTAACTCTTACCTTAGATCGTCATCCTCAAATTATGATTATTTGCTTGAGATTAGATAACTCTTTAGTTTTCTTTTATTGCTTCCATTTAAAAACCTTCCCTGTAAGTTACTGCCCACTTTTCTATTTCCTGCTGAGGTCTCTTCATAACTGACTCTACCATCTTCCCTGCTTTTCTGTTTTGTTTTGTTTGCCCAAGAAGCTGCCTCCTCTTCCCTCCTCTTCCCATACTTTCTTTGTTTCTTCATCCAGCATCTTTGAATCTTTCCTGCTATTCTTCAAACCCTGTAGTCCATTTGCATGCATCCTCTCTATCTGGCTCACCTCCATCTCACTCTTACACTCTGCCTTCACTCCCCTCATCAGGAAATGGGAGCAGGGGGAACATGCAGAAACTCTGGAGTGAAGAGATCCAGGTCCTGCTGCTGGTTGTTGGTTGGGAGGCTATTGGGCAAGTTACTTATCTTTAAGCCTAATTTTCCTCATCTATAAAATGAGAATAAAACTATTGTTTGAGTTGTCCTAGGAGCACTTGATTAGATGTATATAAAGCATACAGCATGTGGTCCCCGCTCAGCTAGTAACTTCCTTCCCCTTTCCCCCACATTCCCCCTCAAACACAAACAGAAAGCATTATTGAACATTTGCAGGCGATCTGCTGCCATTCTCAGGGTTTGCTTTCTCTCCTTTTCTGTCTCCTCTTCAAGTCTCTGCTTTGGAATGCCTCCAGGCTCCTCCAGGACATCCTTCCCCTCCCATTTCCCAGCTTTGCGTGTGTCTGTGAGGTGTGTTCACAGGCATGTGCAGACAGGGGGGTCGGTCTCGTGCCAGAGCAATTCAACCACAGATCTGGGTCTTGCATAAAGGCCATTTGTGGGAAAACACATTTTGACCTCAATTGGGAAGTCACTTGAAAGCACAAGCAGACCGAATAGTTACTGAGTGGTGAGAGTCAGGGCTGCATGTTAGGGAGAGAAAACAAGTTTAATGTTGGAGCAGAATTTGTGGGGATTCAGCAAACCCCAAATGTCATCCCAAAAAGACCCTACAAGATTGCTTGGACAGTCAGAAAGGCTCTTCTCTAACTGGGGATGGCTGGCTTCAGAACTGAGGGAGAACAACACTGTTTGTCTTTTCTTGAGCCAAAGTCTTTATTTATATACCATCATTCTCCCTTTGAAACCCTTCTGTTCCCTTCAAGTCACCTATTTTCTTTCCTTCTTTAAAAAAAAGGATTCCTTGGGAACAGTAGTTGGGGGTAGGGGGAAGAGGAGTTGGTTAACGGGTACAAAAATGCAGAAGGAATGAGATCTCACTAGCACAGTAGTGACAACAGTTAACAGTAATTTATCGTATATTTCAAAATAAATGGAAGAATATATTTGGAATGTTCCTAACACAAGGTCTTTGAGGTGATGGATATCCCAGTTACCCAGATTTGACCATTATACATTGTATGCTTGTATCACAATATCACACATACCCCCAAAACTGTGTAACTTCTAGGTATCCATAAAATGGTTTTTTTTTTTTAGACATTCCTTAGGAAAATTCCTAATGAGACATCAGCATTTCATGATCACTTTGGTACTACTTTTCCTGCAGCTTCATCCAGAGTATTTGCATTTTAGTCTTCAGCTTTCACTATAGAAAGAATGCCTGGATCCATTCAAAATACTGGCATGTTCTCATTTTATTTCTCTTCACTTTACTGCATGGTGCAGATTTTTTTTTTTTTTTTTTTTTTTTTTTGAGGCGGAGTTTCACTCTTATTACCCAGGCTGGAGTGCAATGGTGCGATCTCGGCTCACCGCAACCTCCGCCTCCTGGGTTCAGGCAATTCTCCTGCCTCAGCCTCCTGAGAAGCTGGGACTACAGGCACGCACCACCATGCCCAGCTAATTTTTGTATTTTTAGTAGAGACGGGGTTTCACCATGTTGACCAGGATGGTCTCGATCTCTTGACCTCGTGATACACCCGTCTCGGCCTCCCAAAGTGCTGGGATTACAGGCTTGAGCCACCGCCCCCGGCCAGATGTTGTGTTTTTAAAAGACTGAAGCTTTGTGACAACCCTGCGGGCAGCAAGTTGACTGAACCATTTTCTTCAGTAGCACATGCTCACTTTGTGTCTGCGTCAACACTTTTTTAAAAGCCATAAAGTGCTTTTAAATTAAGGTAAATACAGTGGTTTTTAAAAAAATACATAATACTATTGCACACTTAATAGACAACAGAATAATATAAATATAACTTTTTATATGCCTGGGAAACCCAAATTTGTGTGCCTAGCTTTATGGTGATATTCACTGTTACAGTGGTCTGGAACCAAACCTACACTATCTCTGAGATACACCTGTCATTTTGAATTAGAAGCTTCTCAGTTTCCTAAATGTGAGCATTGTCTGTATCTTAGCAGATTTTTTTTAAAGTTGGAAAACCAGTTAGAGGCAGGGAGAGGCATGTGTGTATTTTGCATACCAGGGAGGAAAGGAAGAGGGGCTAGGAAAAGTCAGTGCTAAGTCGTGGGACTGAAGTCCATCTACGTGTGATGCCAGTCCTAACAGATCTTGGGCCGCAGAGGACAGAATAGGAAGAGGGAGGTCCTTGAAGACAGCGATAGCTTCCTTCTCCTTGGGAGGCTTCCTGAATATTGTTAGGGGATTGATTTCATGCACAATATGGGAACCTTCAGACCTGATGATTCATCGTAAAGCTTTCTGGGCCTGTTTTAAGTCCTTGAAGATAATGGAAATCTGCATCTCTGGGGTGTGGCCATGCAATGGGATACTAGACAGCAATAAAAAGGAATGAATTATTGATACATTCTACAGCATGGATGAATCTCAAAATAATGCTAGGTGCAAGATACAAGAAAAAAATACATTATGATTCAATTACTATGGAATCCTGGAAAAGGCAAACTAATATAGACAGAAGATCACCAGTTGCCTGGGGACAAGGGAAAAGGACAGGAGAGAAACTAGTGTGCGAAAACTGATCAAATTGTGCACTTGGTGTGTCACTTATTGTAGGCCTATCATGCTTCAATAAAACAAGACAAGAAGAAAAATTAACCACTTTATCAAATTCAATTCTAGTTAAGGGATTTCCTAGGTGAGCAGGTGGCCAGACTTCCATCTATTTGAGGAACTAAAACATAATCGGAAATATAGGAAAACTGTATTAACCAAAACTCTTCTCCAGGAAGATAGGTGGTTGAGAAGCCAGTTAGTGAAAATAAGATTCCCAAGATGCATTTTCCAGCAGTAACAGAGGCCCAATATGAAGGGTGGGTGTGATAATCTGCAGGGTTTTTAAAATGTCTGATTAGGAGATGCCACTTTGGAGCTAGACTTGAGTTTCTTGGAATGAGGGAGAAGAGGCTGCTTGATTCTACCTGTGTTCTTCATTCTGTTCCTCCCTCAAGCAACACTTAACATTTGCCTCCAATATGCTGAGAGCAAATACTTAAAGAAGATTGGTTTGAAGGCATGCCAATTTATCATTAGTCTGCTTGGCCCCAGTTCCAAGCCCAGTGTTGAAAGTAGAGCCAGCTGTTCTTCTAGGGGCAGTTCTCTCCCTGACACCCAGAAATATGGCCAATCCTGTTTGTGAAAGGAAAGAATGTTTTGAAATCATTTTTGTAGCAAAAGTATGTGTGATACTTGGAGGATAATTGCAATTCACAAGATTGGGACAAAAGGAACCCAGATGGTGAAGTCTGGGAAACCTGATGCAGTTTTTCAGAGAGAAGAGGTGGGGGAAAGGTCAACGGGGGGAAGTCAGCTTACCAGAAACAGGGCCACTGCTGTGCCCAGGATGAAGCCAGCAATCACGTCCGAGCAGTGGTTCCGATACTCGGAGACCCGGTTGAGGCCTGTCAGGAAAGCCGTGCAGAGAGTCCCGAGGCATAGCACTGGCTTGGCCAGTCGACTGCTCTTGGTCTTGATTGTGCTTGTGATGTACATCTGGAATAGGACAGAGGCCAGGGAGTAGCCAGGCAGCCTCCTTGTACTGGTGCGTACACACGCATGCATGTACACATGTATGTACACCACACACGCAAGCAGGGGCCCGCGACAAAGCAAACACACTCACTTCCTTGAATAACTCCGCTATTTAGTAAAATGTTTAGGTAGGAAATGAGGGAAGCAGGAACAATGAGCAGATGTACATTCATCAGGCTTTTGTAATCTAGTGGACATGGGAACACAAGTTACTAGTGACACAAAGAATGTGCATTAACGATTAGATTCGGGACATGGAGCTTTTATGTGAAAAATTTAAGAATCATTTGGGGTATAGGAAATCCACATGATAGTCTGAGATACCAAATAAGCCTTCTGGGGGAATGAAGCTTTGGGTGGAGAAGACCAGCTAGGTGAGTGACTGTAAGCGACTGTACATTTTATATTTTTGTGTCGCCAAAACTTCCTGTTGCTTTGTCACACCTACAGACAATTAATACCAAAGTGTTGACTGATTAGTTGATGGGCTGAATTAGAACTTCCCAACAACCGCATCACATAAATAGGTTTCAGCTGTGCTAGTAAATGGACACTCCCCCCTCCATTCCTCAGGACAGCTGTGATCGGCTTTATTCATTCATTTACTCCGTTTCTTAAAATATTAAACTTTTCTATGTGTGCCACAATATACAAAAGGTCGAGAAGACCTGAACTAAGCAAAAGATGATGCACTTTATGACACTTGAGATGTAGGCGGCTGTTATTAGTTTGTTGTGGGGAGCTGGGTAAGACTTTTACGTTTTATAGGCTCAGTTAGCAAATGTGTCCCTGGTGGTCTAGAGTTAAGAAGCTGTCCCTTTTTCAAATTAAGTCAACACTTTTTTAGATAACCTTTGTTAATGGTTACAAATCACCACTAGAGGGCACCATAGACCTATCATTTCTTAACAAACGTGCTGTGTGAGTTTAGCAATCCCAAAAAATAACAGGCTGTGGTTCAAGCCTGTAATCCCAGGACTTTGGGAGGCCAAGGCAGGCGGATCCCCTGAGGTTAGGAGTTCAAGACCAGCCTGACCAACATGGAGAAACCCCGTCTCTTCTAAAAATACAAAATTAGCTGGGCGTGGTGGCACATCCCTGTAATCCCAGCTACTTGGGAGGCCGAGGCAGGAGAATTGCTTCATCTGGGAGGTGGATGTGGCCGTGAGCCGAGATCGCGCAACTGCACTCCAACCTGGGCAGCGAGTGAAACTCCATCTCAAAAATGATAATAATAATCTGATACTTATATTCTATAGTGTGTTTGTATGGCCTAAGCCCATATAAATTTAAATAGATGCATTTTACAGTATTACAATAGAAATTCTTAATATCCTAGAAGGATGCCTCAACACTGGTAAGAATACCAGAAGGTAGGAATCTATTTCATTTAACAGATTCACTATAAAACTGTGGTTACATCAAAGTTACCTAAATTACAGCATATTATTACACTATTTTCTGACTCTGGTAAATGTTACTTAAAATCTATATTTTATATATTTAGTTGTTCTAGTTTCCAATTATATCTTTTTAAAATCTTTCCTATAAGATTACAAACTATTAAAAGCATGAGCCAAAAAAAAAAAAAAGCATGATCCTATGGTTAGTTGATATTCTTCATAGTATTAACTAGTACCTAGAAAATCCTTGTTGAGTAATTTCTAAAAGCATTTGACATGTAATAGAGAATCAGAAGATTTATGCAATTGAAATCTTGTATCAGGGTTTATCTGACTATAGCCTGTGAGGCATAATTTGAATTGGATAACACCTGAATCCTTGAAAACATGCTATAGTAGCATTTATTCTGTGTGAGCCGACAGTATTTACTTCTTTCTTCCCCAAAGAACTTCATGCCTCATTTGTTGAGACAGCAGTTTATTATAAGTAACAGAATAATTTTATAATGGCACTATAAAAATTAATTTCACACAGCAATGCTTGAGTCTGACAAAAAAATACAGGAAAAGGCACGAGTACGTTGTTTAGGTTCTAGATAATTAGGACAAATCAACATTCTGAAAATTAGAAAATATGTTGAATACCTCAGAGGACTTTCTTTGTTTTAAAAAAAACTGCATAGAGGTTTTTTGTTTTTATTTTAGGTAAAGCAAAGACATTTAACAAAGCTATAATCTGTTTTGTAAAATGAGGCTTCTGTGTTATTTGCATCCATGTTTCTTTAATGTGGGGGCAGCCGAAATCATTTTTGTCACATATTCCTTAAAGAGTAGATCCAAAAGAAATAACTAGAAAGATTCATATTCAGTAGATGCTGGTTGGCAACATAATCCTATGGATGTGATCCTTTAAATGGGACACAAAGGCACTATCTGCTCCTGGTTGTTTTAAATAAATAGACCAGGCTCAGTCACAAAGAATGTGTGTTAATGATTAGGTTCAGAACATGCAGTTTTTATGCAACAAATTAAAGAATCATTTGGGGTATAAGAAACTCCTATGAGAGTTTTCACCTTTTTTTCACCTTAGGGGCGATGGCATAGACCCCTTTCTTCCCCCAGAGGCGGAATGTGCCTCCTGAAATTACACCCAGTGACAGGAAGGGTAGCATCTCCTTGGGTGGGGGCAAGCTGAGGGCACACTTGGGATGTTTGGGAAGAACGGACAGTTTGAAAGCAATCTTCCCTCTGTCTTTTCCCTTCTCTGCTTTCCATTGAGAATCACCAGACTAGTCATATTCTGAATATAAAATAAGTCGAAGTAAGGAAAGGGGGTGTTTTTGGCTAAAAGTTGCTCTGCCACTGGTAAATGGACCTGATGTCCACCAGCAGTATCTTATCAGCCTTTGGAGACTTTGAGCTGATCTGTCTATATTCTAGGTTCTAAGGATGCATAGGCCAGACAAGAGGGAAATGAGGTTATTTACAAAGTGAATACAGTTAAAAAGTTGGAAACTAAGACACCATTGTTCTTTAAGATGTGGGATGTACTTGGGTTTTTCTGTTACTAGAACAAAAAGAAAAAAATAAATCATACCCTAGTGGGGCAGTCAATGGCTGTGCAATCTGGGGGACAATGAGAAACAAACTTTGGGTGTTCAGGTTCTTCTGGGATCATCCTGTCTCCTAGCAAAGTGATGGAGAAAAGTGTCAGAGCAAAGGAAAACTGTGTATTCATCCTGGGTCTGCATGTTGCATGCTTGTAAATTTCTAGGCAGGTGTGAGATGTGCTGTTCTGAAACCAACCAAAACTTTGACAAAGAGTACTGTTATGGGTGGTGAGGAAATCTCAGGCATGGTACCAGGAATCTGGGTCTCTGCTCTAGTTGTATGATCTTAGCTATTGTCTGGACCCCAGCTTTCACATCTGTAAAATGGGAGGATGTAATTAGGTGATTATCAAAACATTCCAAAACTAATATCTTCTGGTAGATCAGGAGATTGAAAGTAGGGTAGAAGTGTTGGGGAACTATTATATCAATAGCATAATAGAGAGAAATACGCCATACATAACTTTAAAGGTCACTGTAAGTGGCAATGAAAGAATGGAGACAGAGGGCAGGGAGACACATACCCCACCAAAAACTGGACTTAAGAGTGACAAGACTCACACACTCACCGTGGCATATAAGGCGGAGTAAATGCTCAGAGCAGCGTGTTTGGAGGGAAAGGATCTCCGAGCCTTTTCTATCACTTCCAGGTCCCCAGTACAAATGTTCCCATTGTTTATAAACTGGTGGTGCGCTTGGCAGTCTGTACTCGTGTAGTTGGGCTTGCACACAGTCAGGAAGTATGGTGTTAAATGCCCAGTGACCACTTGTCCGGCGTTTACAAAAATGTCAGTAGCAAAAAGTCCAAATGCAAACACCCCTATAAGAAGATTTAAAATCATTAGGAATGGTAACATACTCTGTCGACTACATTTTTCTCCTAAGAGAAAACAGTGGTGAGAGTCCATGATGACCTATTAGAAAGATCCTAAGTACTCCCCAAGTATCTTTCCAGGGAGTAGTGCCTGCTTCCTAAATCACCATTTCTTCCAAATTGATGCAGACCTTGTCCTGTTAGCATTTTATGGTTTTGTACCAGTAGTTTAGAAAAAGCACAGTCTATCTAAAATAATTTGAATATTGGAGTCATATAGACCTGTGCTCTCCAGTCTCATCACTGGTGATTCATTCACAGTAAAAATCATTTATCTTCTTTGAGCCTTGGTTGCCTCAGCTGCATAATGGAGGAGGGGGTAGTTTGGGGCAAATGGAATAAGATAATGTGCCAAATACCCGCTATGGTGTCTAAGTAATTAATCAACATCAGTTCTCCCTCCTTCTATACAAAATATGTTCTCCTTGATTTTACTTGGAAATGTACATTATCTTGGGAGGAGTTATTCACAACATCGTGGCAGGTGAGAGTCAAGGAGAATCTTATGGAATTGCTTGTTTTTTAAAGTCATTCTAGAAACCTTGATTGAACTGGAGTTTCATTTGATGTCAGAAATGGAAAATAAGAATAAAGGAAAAGGGTTAAAAACAAATGTGACCATTAGTTTCCTGTTGCTGCTATAACAAATAACCACAAACTGAGTGGTTTACAATACCACAAATGTATCCTATTCAGACTTCTGTATTCTGGAATTCAGAAGCCTACAATACATTCCACTAAGCTAAACTCAAAGCGTTCGCAGGGCTGTGTTCCTTCTGAGTGTTCAGGGTATAATCCCCACCTTTACTTTCCCATATTGTTCTAGAAGTTTCCTTCAATCCTTATCTTATGGTTCCTTCCCAGCAGTTCACACATTTCAACTTCTGCCTTCACTGTCATGTCTCCTCTGACCCTGACCCTCCTGCCTGTCTCTTATGAGGACCCTTGCGATTGTATCTGCATAATCCAGGATAGTTTCCCGTTCACAACCTCAACCATGCCTGCATTCCCTTTTGCCATGTACGGTAACATTCAGTTTCCAGGGACGGAAGAGTACATTATTCTGAGTTTGCTGTTAGTTGGAATACCCTGTGAGTAAGCTATACTTCCTGGATTTTATCTGTTCTCTGGTAAATTTCATAGGATTAGCCCCAACAAGCTTGAACATACATTATTTCAAGGCCTGTATGTGACATCTATGCACTGAGAAAGGCTGTGTAGAGCTATAAGTGGCTTGAAGAGATGAAGATGTCTTATATGCAATTGAAGGTAGAAGTTGACAAGTGTGAGAGGGAGCATTAACCCTTGTAAATGTCAAGGGTCTATTATAGTTTCAATTAAATGTCTACCCAATTTTGGCTCCCATATTCAATATTCTGAATCTTCAAATGTGCTGACTTCAGCACCCCGAAGTTCATCCATTATAGCAGAAGTGAAGATAAGTTTGGCTGAAAACTTTCATCTGGCTTTCACTTTTATCTGTATTGATTGCTATAATTTTCCTTTTTGTGGCTTTGCCAGAATGTGCTTTATCACAACGAGAGCTGGCTCCTTTAATAGCTTCCACTGGTTCATACTCATTGGGTCTGACCTCTGAGAGCAGGCATTCATTGATCATCAGAGGCAGTTTTTACCCCCACATGCTGGAAGTCTGAATGGTGGGCAGTTTTCTACATCTTCAGGCAAGATTCTCAAAGACCAGTTTGCTGGGTCTTTCAAGGGGCAATAAGTCTGTCCAGATATAATTTTTCCAGGAAACGAGGGTAATTTATGATCTGAAAAAGGAAAAGTGACAGCATCTCCCTTTGGCATTTTGTCAGAAGTGTTTCCAATTAGGATGAGTTTTGTTCTTTCTGTGGCTGAGGATTTCTAGGCTTTTGGGTCAGTGCCAGCTCCATGGTCACAGTGATCGTCTGATGGCCAGCTCTCCATGCCACTGTCCTGTATGCCAAGGCTGAAAGTGGATTTCTTGTCTTTGCCTTCTGTGGATTGTGTCTGTTTCTCCTGCTGGCTTCAGGAGCATCTGCTGTCCAAGAACTTCATTCTGGTGCATTTGATCCAGCTTCAGAAGGTACCACATCTGCTCGGGAACCCACCTGTCTGGTGCAGGACACACCAGCAAAGCTCACTGGAACCTGTTCTGGTGACTCACAGACCACGTCAGATGTTACAGAGCTTTTCTAAAGGAATTCAAGCCATCTCTCTGTTACTTAACCCTGAGCTCCATGTGTGTATTTTTACAAGCCTCAGAAGCTAAACATAGCTACTTTTGCCCTCAGAGTCAGATGATACACCATTTGATCTCTAGTATTGCAGGGTATGATTTGAAGATGTTTTAAAAATGTATCTGTATCTTGGCTTGGTGTCTACAATTCTTCAGGTGAGATATTTTTAACAGATATGTTCCATTTCTGTAACCCCACACTCCTCAGAGATGGTTCTATTTATCTTAAGGCTCTGTCCGGTCTCTGATGTTTCTTACTTTGGAGAAGCCGATATGTTTCTGAATGGAGTTTCCAATTTACGGCACACACAAACGTCCAAAAGTGAAGCACTTTTGATTTGCTAGAGCTGTATGCTTGTTGTGATTGGTGTGGCTGTGTTCAGAATTCTGAGTATGTTTGGTTTGGAAGGTCAAGAGCTATAACCTGGAGGGCGAGACGGTGTTGCGAAGTTTCTGAAATCAACTGCAGAGCAGTGGAGGAAGGCAGATGTGGGTGTCACAGGAGGAGCTGGTGCCCTGCCTGGTCGGATTACAGGAGTAAAGAGGCACTTCCAGGCTCCCTCATGCTGGTGTCAAGCCTCAGGGGCTGGGAAATACTAATCTCCAGAAGGGTTCTTTTGGAAATGTGATGAAGGGCATCCTGTTCCTGCTGGGGTGTAGACTGGGAGCCCTACAAACCTCTTGGAGAAGTTGCACATCCAGGTCGGTACCACAGCACAGGGTAACTGCGTTAGCAATGGCTAAGGACGGGTCAAATTAGTTGAGAAGAGGCTTGGAAGAAGGACGCGAAAACTGGCATCTGCTGCTGACGGCCATGATCAGGTCCCAGCAACATGGATGTCTAAGGAAACCTGAGCTCTTTGTGGCCTAAAAGAATTTAACTGATACACACAGGGCTACACGGAGGAGGAAGAGAGAGGATGATGAAGGTGTTAAAGTCTGTTTTTTTTTTTTTTCTCAGGGTTTTACCTGGATCCCATCTGATCTCATGTAGGATATCTCTGGGCAAATTAAGATCTTTGATCCTTAGTAGTTTAGCACGTGAGTGAAATTCTGTGACCCTGTTACTGCTAGGGACTCAGTACAGTACTCCAACCCTTTACTCCACCAAGAATGTAGTAGAAACAGTGATGGAACCAGGAAATATGCATGATGGGGATCTTGGAAGCCACCAATAATTTGTCTACTGGTAAACAATAATAGGGCTCATCCCAGGATCCCTTCAGAATTGATAAAAATACAGAATCGGATGCTCAGTGCTGTCCACATAGTAGACCTTCATCAGGAAGCCTAGATCCATGCAACAGAGTAACAATTAGCAGGGGTTGGTGGGGCGAGCAAAGGCAGGACCATGTACCTGTTAAGCCCAAAAAGGCTCTTAGGTAGAGCCTCAAAACTGAAGGCCAAAGGCTGCATACTAGATTATAAAAGTGTCGTTTTTCAGTCAAAAAAGCCCTTTGCTGACAGCCTCTGATGGATCATCTCTCAGTTGTCCACTAAAATATATGTGATAACAGTGAAAAAAGATGGAAACTTTGCCAACAACTTACCTCACACTGAAGGGAGGATGAGTGAGAGGTGTCCACTGTCAATAACTTTCATATGGAGTATGTTGAATCTCTCTTACACACACTTGGATGCACACACACACACACACGCACCTCATGGAAAACTCAAGCTTCTCCTCAGAAGGCAGACTACAGAGATGGCAGGAGAAAACCTACAGAAAGGTTTTCTTTCTCTCGTACTATCCGGGCCCCTGACTCTAAGATCCAGAATTTAGACTCCCTAGAAAACAAGGCTTCTGTGTCTCCACTGGATCAGTTCTCTCTGAATTTGCCTGCAGACTGAATTTGCCTAAGGCTCTCCTCTCTTGTTTTTTTCTAAACTTATTTATAGAGAGGCTCCTGGACAAGAACTAGGCAGGAGGTGGCAGGGGCACAGGCATGGGCATTTCGTGTTCGAAGACTAGAGCCACGTGTTCTGGACAGCATGGCTGCTGCTGCTATGGCGGCATGCTGCACACTCTATCTTTAGAGTATCCGTGAGCCACACAGTGGGGACGGCGAGGCTAGTTCCTTGGAGCTGAGGAGCTCTAGTAGGATGACCGCTAACTAGGGACTGGACTTGGGGCTGTGTACATCTGCTTTCAAGCTGTAGCTCTGGAAAGTTGGCCAAGAGCAAGTCACACTTCTGTTGGTGAACACTGAGTGTGCATAGGTCTCACCCCAGTTAAGAATAAATAGGGAGAAATAATCACAGGTCACATGGGATCTTGGAAAAATCTCCTATTTTAGACTAGTATGGTACCATTATTTTCTTATTCCTTGTTTCAGTAGGCAGTTTACACTTGCCTAGATTATTCAATAATGTCCATCTCTTACATTAGAATTGTGGAATATGCAAGCTTTATTATAGCAAGGAACACTTGTTTTTGCTCATCATTGTATTCCCAGCACCTAGTATCAAACTTGGCACATAGTAAACATTTAATAGATACTTGTGGGATCAATGATTAAATTTCTGAAGAAACTTTACAGATTAACAGAAGAGGATAAAAGAGCGTAGAAACTAGTCCATATTTTCTAATTCATGTTGGTGCCTTACATCCCTGATTTCAGAGAACATAGGGTGGACAGCAAGCCATTTAACATGTAAGTTACAGAGATCATATCTCCTTTTTATAAAATTCATGAAGTCTGGCATAGTGCCAGACAACTAGAAAATAAGTGATTACTGAAAACTGGGATTTTGTAAGTGTCTCATGAATACTAAATGGTAATTCACAAATCAAAACATTCTTCTAATGCAGCAAACCCCCTCCCCCCCCAAAAAAAACCCACCACCTTTGAGTGTAAAGATCTATGCCATACACAACAAATGTTTTTTATTGGAGATGTTTGTGAAGGACAAGAAACTGAAGTCATGATGAACTTGGGAAGTACTGATGGGTACACATTTTTTGAGACATACATGTTTTAGAAGTGTTCCTATTTCTGCTTCTGAGAAATTGCAGTGGTTGTCAGTTTCAGTATAGACACATGGGTACGCAAAAACTCCTATACATTTTCATGTGGGGAAATGAACACAAAACTTTAAAAATGGGAAGAACAGTGAAAAAGACATGAAATCAATGTATCTGGATTACGTTAGCAACAATACTCTGCAACTGTGTTGAAAGGGGAGGGAAGGGATGCTTGCACCCTAGCAGGCCAAAGCCCCTCTGTGGGCAGCTGCGTAGTCTGAACTGCAGCTTGTGCCGCCCCCTTCCGACTTCCCTTAACATTCATTCTCAATCTCTTATCAAAAAACTTGGCTGAGTATGGTGGCTCACGCCTGTAATCCCAGAACTTTGGGAGGCCGAGGGAGGCGGCCTCCCAAAGGAGGTCCAGAGTTGAAGACCAACCTGACAAATATGGTGAAACCATGTTTCTACTAAAAATATAAAATTAGCCAGGTGGGGTGGCACATGCCTGTAATCCCAGCTACTCGGGAGGCGGAGACAGGAGCATCGGTAAACCTGGGAGGCAGGGGTTGCAGTGAGCCAAGATTGTGCACTGCACTCCAGCCTGAGCAACAAGAGTGAACTCCTCAAAACAAAACACTGTTAAACTAGAGCCAGGCACAGAGGCTTGTGCCTGTAATCCCAGCATTTTGGGAGGCCTGGGTGGATGGATCACCTAAGGCCAGGAGTTCGAGACTAGCCTGGCCAAAATAGTGAAACCCTGTCTTTACTAAAAATATTAAAATTAGCTGGTGGTGGTGGGCACCGATAATCCCAGCTACTCAGGAAGGCTGAGGCAGGAGAATCACTTGAACCTGGGAGGTGGAAATTGCAGTGAGCCAAGATTGTGCCACTGCACTCCAGCCTGGGCAACAGAGCGAGACTGTTTCAAAAAACAACAACAAAATCTGTTAAAAGAGGACTGTTCTTTTGTTTCTTTATGGTAAAATAATGTCATGAAAGAGAGTGAAAGTAGTAGTATGTTGCGTGTATTGGCGATATTTGAACATTTTCTCATTTTCAAAATCTAACCAGCTTTGTACATCTCTTCGTGGTAGCTCTTCTACCATGATTTCCACAAAATGAGAAAATGTGCCCTGCCATCAGCTTCTGGCTTTGGTTTTGGTAGAAAAAAAAATGATGAAAAATCTTATCTCACACAGATATGTAGAAGCAAATGGCGGGGGTTTACCAGTACCATTTTCGACAGTGTGAAGGGAATACCTAAGGAGTTCTTACACGGTGTCCCCAACCACATTCTGATTCAACCACCAGCTCTTACTCTAGATTGCATCTTTCATCAAATCACCATTGGAAATGGAACACAAGATTAAAGAAACAGATACAATTCACGTTTGCTTTTTCTTTTGCCACATCAGGATCCCCAGTAGACAACCTCAATCTAATTCCATTTTTGCCAAGGTACCTCAATTCAACTACTGAAGACCATTCCTTCAGGAAACAACAGTTTCTTTAGGAAAAGGAAAAGTGGTAAAAATGCTTTCTCATTAACATGACTGGAAGTTTCCTATGAAGATAAATTATCTGAGGTTACCATGTTCATCCCATTTCTTTATAAAGATGTACTGAGCTGATGAGATGTTTAACTATGACTGCTGTGGACGCCAGGTAATAATCATAATAGCTAACTTGCTGTGCTTAGTACATACAGGGTATTTTCCTAAGTGCTTTGCGATATTAGTTCACCTAATGCTCACCACAACTTTGAGGCAGATCTCCACATTTTCCAGATAAGGAAATCAAGATACAGAGAAGTCAATTAATTTGATGAAGGTCACACAGCTAGTAAGTAGAGGAGCTTGGGTTAGAAAACAAACAGTAAGGCTCCAGACAGAGTCCATACTCTGAATCATAATTCTCTAGGCTTATTTTTCCATGTATTAACATACATATGGATAAGCATCAGACCATAAAGATATTTTAGCTTATGCTTGGGAGCACGTGTGTACGCGTGTGCGCACGCACACACACACACACACACACACAGCACTGAGAAGAGGCCAGGATTTTATAGCATGTCTCATGAAATGTATTGTACTTGCCAATATAGAATAAGAATTCTTCAATTTTAGTCTATTTTCCAAAAAGAAGATGATGGAATATCTATGACATGTCATCATTTGAATAAGACACTTTTCTCATCACTTTAGCAATGAATCTGAGTTTTTTCTAGTATCATACAAACACAATTGGTGCAAATTGATCCATATGCCTTATACACTGTGCTTCAAAAATAAGTTTTTGACAAAACGGAATACATCAGTTCCTTGGATAGCACATTTCAAGTGTTTACAGAGCAATGCTGTAGTCTCCTTCTGCTATAGATACTGCACAAACACCAAAGGCTGACAACAGCCTGCTTGTCTTGATCAGATCGTTGAAATTATACAAATAGATTTTAAGTGAATTAATCTGAACCTAGTTACTTTGTTAAAATGAATTATAAGTTGCCCTTATATCACAGGGCGATTATTCAAATCACAAAAAAACAGTTGTAGAAACACTGTCAATTGTGAGCCCTTTATTGATACTGCTATTATACCTGAGGAAAGTAGATGTAACAGAGGGAGGTGGCTATACATTGATTGTAAAATTATTTTTTAAATGAAGGAAAGAGATAAGAAACCTACAATTCTAACAACCTAAAACAAATCTCAGTTATTTTTCCTTTGCATTAATAAAGCACCTTTTACAATGCAATAAGCTAGTAGTTTTATAAAAAAAAAATACCCTGTATTTGTCATTGTAATTGGTCAACATGATAAGTGAAGATGAGGGATAATTACTAAAGATGCCAAGTAATCAACTAGAAAGCCCATCAAATATTTTTATAAACAACAAACACATCTTCCCTAAAGCACAAAATTAGTAGACTTTTTAAAAGGATTTTATTTCAAGAATATCCTCTTTACTCCTTTGACAGGACAATTCCCCAGTGCTTTATCTCACAAACATAAGCCTTCTCTCCTGCCACCTGGCTCTACATACCTTCTCAGTCCCTCTATGTAGTCTAATTCCAACTGTTGCTTAATGGAGAGGAAAACCAAAAAGTTTGTCAGAGGCCATGATAACTTTAAAGTGGAATGGAACATGTGGGTACAAGTAAGTCTAGAAAATAAGCCCTGGATACAGACTAAATGTGGAGAAAAAAACTAACAAATACCAAGTGATATTGAAATACAGGAGAATCGAGGCCTGTGTTTTTGATATCACCTGTATTTTTAGAGGGCTTCCAGAATTTATCAAATACTACTTTTGTGATTCCGTGTCTGTAAGTTTCTAAAGCTGAAGCTGATGATCTGAATCTATTCCCATTCCTACCACAAGATCAGCATGAAGCCCCCATAGGCAGCTGCCAGCTCTGTTGGTGATTTACAGATATACTGAGATTTGGCGCTGTTGCTCTCTGCTTGATGTGCTTCCTCAACACTTTCATTATGTTCTAATGTAATAACTTAAATTGTTTCTGCTCATGCCTGTAATAGCAACACTCTGGAAGGCTGAGGCTGGAGGATGCCTTAAGCTCAGGAGTTCGAGACCAGCCTCGGCAACCAACATAGGGAGATCCTGGCTCTACAAATAGTAGTAATAATAATTTAAAGTTAACTGGGCTTGGCGGTGGGTGCCTGTGTTCCTGGCTACTTAGGAGGCTGAGGTGGGAGGATTGCTCCAGTCTGGGAAGTCAAGGCTGCAGAGAGCTGTGATTATGCTACTGTACTCCAGCCCGAGTGACAGAGTCAGACCCTGTCTCAGAAAATAAACAAGTAAGTTGCTTCCAAAACATTACTTTTTAAAAATTATTATAGAAAGCTTTGAAACTACTCACTGTTGAGTCATGTCATTCCTTACTATGCCTAATTTTGTTAAATGAATATTTTTGTCATGCAAGATAATTGTATAACTTCTTAAAAGTCTTTCAAATATACTCTAAAAAACAAAAAACCTTTACAACAGTGGTTGTCAGCTGAGGGTGACCCTGCCCTAGGGTACCTTTTGGAATGTTTGGAGACATTTTTGATTGTCACTAGTGGAGGAGTGAGTGATCTTGGCATCTGGTGGATAGAGGCCAGGGGCACTACTAAACATTGGATTAATATAACACACACAAGATAGTATTCTATTTCTACACAAAGAAGAATTTATCTGGTAGAGAGTGTCAATAGCGCTGAGGGTAAGAAACACTGCTTTACAGCAATTAAGTTCACTGTGGTGTCATGAATTTGCATTGTCTAGCCTGCCAAGTGCTAGAGAAAGTAGTTCTCTGCTCAGTCCTTTATTGCGGTCCAGCCTCCAAACACTGACGCGAAGAAGAACCCTCAGAAGAGGATCACCAGAGTCTCGTATGACTCAATTTTCCTCTTGATAATTAGGGTAACCTATTCAGTTCTAGGGTGAGAGTCTTGTTCAGATCCGTGATACTCTGGCTCACCAAGGATGACTTTCAAAGGGGGAGTAGATTCAGTCTCTGAACGGAGCAGAGGAACCAAAAGCAACCTCATCGCAATTGCTTGAGACTCACGCAAAGGTTGCTCCCTGGCTATGCCTTCTAGGCCAGTCATGGTCAGCTTCAGCATCCTTCCTCCCCTGCATCCTTGAACTCCAGCTGCAGGTCCAATCCTGATCCCTAGTAGGAAGTAGCAAACATCTTAGTCTCTAAGTCTAGTGACTTGGCTGCTTACATGGTCCAGAAACAAGGCTTCCATATTTTTCTCCTTAAGATTCTTCCTGGCTCTTTCCTCTTGACCTGTGTATCTGAGCTCCAGCTATGGTTCCTGTTGCTGAGTTCTAGAAATTATCTCTATCTGTGTATAGGACCATGTCTTGCCTTGCTCTTGAGATTTGTCTTTTATGGTCTAGACTCATGGCTCAGAAAGAAAGTTGGGTGCCTGGGCACTGTCCCTTATCTTTAGACTACCTAGACAGCTTGAATGCCCTTGGTCAGTACATGAAGCTGACCTAGTTCCTTGGGCATCTGGTTCCCTGGGATCATCCCTGTCTTGATTGCTCTGTCATGCTATGAATTCACTGCCAACTTGACAATTCTCATGGTATGGCAACCCCCCCTCTCCATTTAAAATTACATATCTGCCTCCACAAACTCCCTATTTCCTTTCCCTAGTTATTTTTCTCTGTAGCATTTATCTTTGAACACTATAATTTATTTTGTTTAATATCTGGCTTTTTCTATTAGACTATAAACTGGATGAGGGCACATTTCTATTTGGTTCACTAATATATTCTCAACACCTTAATCTGTACCTAGCATCTAGTAGGTGCTCAGTGAGTATTTCATTGAAGGTTGAATGAACATGACTGGGCCTCCAGCTATACTTTAACTATAAATACTGAATGCAAACAGAAATAGACTAATTGAATCAAATAAAGTCTTTTGTCTGATAAAGCACATTTAAATGACTTTAAAATGGAGGATTTTCTAGTTCTCAAAATGGCTGACATTAAGCTTGTCTGGGTATCAATTCTTAAACCATAAAATGCCATGACCTTTGAAATTGCATTTAAAATATTCATACTTTACATAGACCACAATTGATTTATGGCAATTAATTAGTGTTAAATGAATTAGCTGTTTACCATGGCACTTTTTATTCTGTCCAGTGCTACCTAATCCTCAGACCTGACCTAAATGGCAGAAGACTTGGTTGGTATTTAATTAAATTTTTATTAGAAGTAATAATGTATCAACTCTAACCCAAAGTGTAAAGACTATAATGAATGGCTTCTGGATGACAAGCTATTTTAGGTGCTAATAGTCTAAAGTTGGCATATTTGGATCAGTTTTTTAATTAACTCAAAGCAGCTATTCAGGAAAGTTAGTTTTCCTTCTATATGGTAAACCAAAAATCTTTATCAAATTCTAATACTTTCTATTTATTACTTTTCAATATTAAAAAGTCACCATTTAATTGATATTTACAAAAATATTTACTCAAGTATATTTGTGAACATAATTTAACTGAACTTCATATTTTTTTGGGAAAATGTGACTTCCTGATTTAGTCACTGCTACTGAAAACAAAAATGTAGGCATTTAACTCTCTTGAGAACTTAAATCTGTATTACTGTTACTTTGCAATGGAATGTAGTAGCAAAGGAAATGGTATGAAGCAAAAGGAATGAAGAGGGAAAAATGAAGAAAGAGAGGAGTTTTGAGACATATTACTAACTTGACTACATTTGTTTTTGTAAAGTATAGATAGTATAAAATATAGTCAGTTTCACCAGTTTCTTTCCTCCCTTCCCACATTGTATAACAATAACTTGAGAAACTATACAATGGTTTAGAAGTGGACAGATAAGTTTAGCTATGATGTTTTTATGCTTAAAACCTGAAAGGAAGGCATCTTTCTTATAATGAGAATCTTGGGAAAAAATTTCATTGTTGGATTTATGAATCAAAGGAATTTAATCCTCTCTGTCAAAGCCAACACCATTAGCATTTGGTAAAGGAGGAGATGGCTGAATTTAGATGTTTTCTCTTTGACTTCACTATTCTTGCCATTTTCCACTTGAATCTGTGGGGTGAAGCAGAAGCCTCCCCTTCAAATCCATGCCACACACACAGAATTAGACAAAGAATTAAAGAAGCAAGTTGACATCTTCAGCTCTTCTTCCACACTGAAGACTATGTTAGAGAACTTGGCCATCCTTCTGGATAGCCATTATTTTGCCTTCACTCTTTAAAAATTATCTTTAGTTCTTTCTCTGATTCCCAAAGTATACATATTCATGATAAAATTGTAGAACATTAGAAAGCGAAAAAAGTATTTGCCCAATTTGCCCATTATCCTGCAATTCAGAAGTGATGACATTTAATTTTTAGTGTATTTCCCTTCAGTCTCTTTCCTATGGGTAACACACACACATACACAGACACTTATATAATGTATTCTTTTTACTTAAAACAATTATGGATTCATAATGTTTTGACTTTTCACATATCATGAATATTCTCCATGAAAAATTCTTAATACCTTTTTCTGAGGTTCCAACTTACAATAGCAGCATTATTTTTTTAAAAAAAATTAGAGATATCTAACTTATAAAATAATTTTAGTCCACAAAAATTAATCTACATTTCTGATTGTTTCATTAGAAGAGATTATTTGCAGTGGAATTTGGGGTTAAAAATTATTTTTAATGTTATTGAAATACACTGTCAAATTGCAATGCAGAAAGGATTAAATATCAATTTACTTTCACCAGAATTGTATTAGAATCCCGTTTTTTCTTCTTTTACAGCATAAAGCCGTAAACTATTGTTTTCTTGCAAACTATTTTGCTAATTCATTGGTCTTTTTTGCAGTGTCAAGCTGATGATATTTTTTGGAAAATACTATTTATAGTGGATTGTAGAATAATTACATAAATTGAAAGAGAAAAGTCATGCCATTTCAGCTTTATTAGAATGGTTACCTAAAACAGTTGTCATTTTCCAATGTCAATTGCGTAGTATGTATTTTGGCAATTTTTTTCTAAGAAGATAGTGTTTTTTTCTTTAAATATTTTTTATTGTACTTTAGGTTCTGGGGTACATGTGCAGATCATGTGGGATTGTTGCTTAGGCACACACATGGCAATGTAGTTTGCTGCCTCCATTCTCCCATCACCTATATCTGGTATTTCTCTCCATGTTATCCCTCCCTGACCTCCATACCCTCTGCTGTCCCTCCCATAGTCCCCAACAGACCCCAGCGTGTGATGCTCCCCTCCTTGTGTCCATGTGTTCTCATTGTTCAACATCCACTCATGAATGAGAACATGTGGTGTTTGATTTTCTGTTCTTGTGTCAGTTTGCTGAGAATGATGGTTTCCAGGTTCATCCATGTCCCTAAAAAGGATATGAACTCATTTTTTCTTACGGCTGCATAGTATTCCATGGTGCATATGTGCCACATTTTCCCTGTCCAGTCTATCATCAATGGGCATTTGGGTTGGTTCCAGGTCTTTGCTACTGTAAACAGTGCCACAATGAACGTTTGTGTGCATGTGTCTTTATAATAGAGCAATTTATAATCCTTTGGATATATACCCAGTAATGGGATTGCTGAGTCAAATGGAATTTCTATTTCTGGTAGCTTTGGGGCTGGAAGAAAAGACTGTTAAGCTCTTCAAAATAAGTTTTTCTAGTATATTTTGATAACTACCTTATTTTACTCTAATTTTTTCTAAAGAAAACATTTCGATTTAAAGAGTCTTTATTCTAAGTAGCACACTTTCTTATGAAAAAAAATCACATACATAGACTAAGTTACCCTTCTCAAGATAAACAGATCCATTCCTTCACCCCTTCTTCATGAAATGTCAGAGCAGACTTCTCTGGTTTTCTCTTAGAAATTACCTTATTTATTTACTTTAATATCCTAGGACTAAGCTGATTAAACAGAAGGCAAATGAATATTTAAGAATCAGCATTATGAAGCTAGTTTTAGGCAAATCTGTGAATTAACACAGTTTATCTTTGCTCTTCACTCACCCTCCTCTGAGGTTCCTTCTTGTATCAGTCCATTTTCACCCTGCTGATAAAGGCATGCCCAAGGTTGGGCAATTTAAAAAAGGAAAGAGGTTTAACAAAGAACACACAGTTCTGTGTGGCTGGGGAACCTTCACAATCATGGCAGAAGGCAAGGAGGAGTAAGTCACATCTTTACTTGGATGGCAGTGGGCAAAGAGAAAAATAGGAAGATGCAAAAGCAGAAACTGCTGATAAAACCATCAGATCTTGTGAGATGTATTCACTACCATGAGAACAGTATGGGGGAAACTGCCCCCATGATTCAAATTATCTCCTATTGGGTCCTTCCCATAACACATGGGAATTATGGGAGTACAATTCAAGTTGAGATTTGGGTAGGGACACAAAGCCAAACCATGTCACCTCTCAAAAATTATTTTTTTGGTAACCTGTGGGCCAGATACTTTGCTAGTCTACCAACTATACTGTTGACATGGAATGAAAAAGATACAACTTCTGCTCTCCAAGGGATCACAAATTAATAGGAGTAACAGATTTAAGTAATTATAGTAATATGAGAAGTGCCTATAACAGATGTAGGTGCAAGGCTCAGTGGAGGCCTAGAAGACAACTAGTTGTTGGGATTGGTAAACAGGTAATGTTACAGCATGCTAAAGATGAGTAGGGTTTGGCTAGCTTTTAAAGTGAAGGGGTGGCAATAGAATATTCTAGGCTGACGGTGCAGCACATGCACAGGTACTGAGGCAGGGCATCACACTTTCCTTTGGAGGGCATGTGAAGCCCTCCAAAGGGCTTAACCTTACGGGAGAAGCCCTCACGAAGGAGTGGCTCCAGATGAGGAGGGAGGCATGTGAGGACCTCAGATTGTGAAGGGCTCTGCAGACTATGTTAATAACACTAGCAATCCATTGAAAGGTTTCAAGCAGAGAATTGACTTGCTCATATTTTTCTTCAAAAAGATCAATAGCTACAAAATGGTCAATAGATGGTAGCTTTGTGTGGCTGGGTGAATGCAATGAAACTGCAAAACAAGATGTAGGGAGACAATTTTTAATTGCTTAAACCAATGGTTTTCAAACTTTAGATGCATCAGAATCACTTGAATAACTTGTGAAAATACATATAATGAGACTTGTTCCCCATATTTTCTGATTTAGCAGGTATGGAATGAGGCCTAAGAATCAGCATTTCTAACAAGTTCCAATGGTGTAAAGTGTTGCTCAAGTTTTTTCCTTGAGCAACTGGATGGGTCCTAGTGTCATAAAAAACAAAAGAGAGAAATCATGAAGCAAGTGCTTTTTTTTTTTTTCCCCTCTAAATCCAGCAATCCTCCTTGCCTTTCAATGCTGTTTCCTCTAATACTCCAAAGGTTACATGTTACCTGTGGACTGTCTCTCTGCTCTAACATCCCTTCCTTAGCAGGAGAATCTTAGGATGCTGAACTCTAACTCCCCTTATTTGAATGCCTCTGATTTATCCTCCCAAGGTCTAGATCTCCATTAGCTTATAATAGACCCAAATGGACTGATGTTTCATTGATTATAAATGGGAATTTGATGCTCCTCCAGGGTGACAAATTTCTACTTTAACAGTGGTCTTCCTGAACCTTGCCTCACTCTGAGGCAGTGTCTCAAGTGAGAGTTTCAGACACAATAGACAATCTAGAGGACTGGTTCCTGGATGATAGGGCTCTTCTGGCATCCCTCAATGAACAGAGACGTGCTATCAATGCATACAGGTCCATATAAATGACAAGTGCCAGTCAAAATTTCTATTCCTTGGACCCTGCTCTAGGTATGTGGGTCACAAAGTGTATAATTTTTGTTTGCCTAGGGAAATAACGGTGACTTGTAAAGGTGTTCCAATTTAATTGTAATAAATCTCTACTTTAAATAATTTGCTTTAATTACAAGTACAGGCAGCAGATTAGATAGTGGTCATAAATTCTTGCCTGAATCAAATTATGTATGTGTGTGCATGCATTACTTCTTTGGAAAAGTTACTTTACCCCATTTCCTGTCAAGATACTTCATATGTACAACTAGGACTACAAGATACCTTCCAGGGGCTGGGCATGGTGGCTCATGCATGTAATCCCAGCAGCTTGGGAGGCTAAGACAGGTGGATCAAGTGAGGTCAGGAGTTCAAGACCAGCCTGGCCAACATGGTGAAATCACGTTCTCTACTAAAAAGACAAAAATTAGCTGGCCTTGTGGCAGGCATCTGTAATTTCAGCTATTCAGAAGGTTGAGAAAGAATCACTTGAACCTGGTAGACAGAAGTTGCAGTGAGCTGAGATTGTGCCACTGTATTCCAGCCTGAGGACAGAGCAATACTTTACCCAAAACTCTGTAAGGTATTTTATGTTTTAGACAGATTAAATGAAATAATTTATGTAAAATGTCTAGTTCTGTGTAATAAATATTCTCTTTTCTCCTCATTTCCCTTTGATGATCTCTTATCTTGCCCCTCTGGGAAGTGATCAAACTCTGACATCTTTGAAAGGAACCATTGTTTGTAATGAGTGAACTAAAAGTAGTGGCATCATGTCGATCAGAGTATACCTGATAAGCCAATTGCAAACTTCCATAGTCTGCAAAAACTTTTATTCTGCAAATACCATCAAATGCCTGAGACAATTTTAATGTTGAGTTACTTCTTTTAAAGTAGATTTTCTTAGGTTTCCCACTGCACTATTTCTTTGATGCTGATTCCAACCAGATAAGTTATTGCATATTTGATTTTGATGTGATCATTTGCTTATAAGTTGAAATTCAACCCTTTCCTACAACAGGAAAAAAAGATTAAGGATTACCAAAAGGCTTATTAAGAGCATGCTGTATTCTGACCCTCGCTTTCTCAGTTGTCAGTTCTCTTGTTCTAAATGGTATCATGGCTCCCTTAAAAATCTGGTCAGTAGATATTTGTAGGATCTTATTAGAACACCGTAACAGTTATCATTCATGGAGTACTTAATGTGTAGGAACTTTGTAAGAGCTCTACTGCTACCGGCACCCATACACATTTATTCACCTAACGGTAATCATTAATCACTAGCACCTCAGGAGTTTTCATAAAAGTCCCAGGAGGAAAAATATAGGATATGTCTTTGTTATTCTCTGTCACGAACACTAATAAAAGTATTTGTTTTCCAACTTTGGAAAGGCATTATTTTTAAGAATCTGATGGATAAGATTTCCAACTCTTTGTTAAATTCCCTGCATAAAAAAATTACTGGATTGGAAATTTCTCTCAGGAAGTTTATTTCTAAATTTATTTTATTGGTATCCCCTGCTGCCCCCCACCCCCAACCCAACCTTTTGCCTGACTCTGCTAAAAGGTATATAGCAATATCCAGCCAATATTAAAACCTATGTCCAGGGAAATCTTGGGTAACTGCTGTGTGGGGGGAAAATTAGTTGAAATCATTCATAAGACAATTTAAGAAGTACCACTTCAATGGTCAAAAATTTGATGTGGCAGTAGTATCAGGTTCAATTTCTGCACTTTGCAGAAAATCCCCAAAGCAGCCCTTGCTTTTAATGTTGATACATAGTTTATTTTATCAAGCGTTTGCCTTTAGTAATTTTACCTATGTGTGAGAGCTCAGTTCAGCAAGGTCTTGTACTCACCTGTGAATCTTATGATCCTTCGAAGTAAGGGGTTCAGGTAACAGCACTCTCCGGTCAGAATTGTTTTCTCCTGAGCAATCAGGGATTCTCTTGTTGATTTTATGAAATACATGGATATCTCACCAATAAAAATCTAGGGAAGGAATTTTTAAGAAACATCAAGTTGGAGATCTGTTTAATAAGAGGGGCCCATGGCTTTAAAACCAAAACAAAATGTTGAGGACCCACAATCCTTTTAAAAGATACATTGGAGAGATGGTGCATTAGATAGTAGTTTTGTATTTAATACTTCAAAAGAATTAGAGAAAGTGATAATTAATCATTTCAGATAGAGTTTCAGTTTATAATATTAAATTCTAAGGTCACATGGAAACAAGTTGAAATAATAAATTGTAACAATTTATGACAAGGTTCATGCTGGTATTGAATTCTTTTTTAACTTTCTTTGTGAGTTGCAATGATGAGGAATGATTTAGACAGCCAGTGTGCCCAAGAAGGCGTTATATACACACTTCACAAGAGGTTACAGTAAGATCTCACTTTACATCAGTACGTTCTTAAAAACTGGAACTAGAAGTGAAATGACATACTGTGTGCTGTAAGAATTTAACTCTTGTTTATATCAGTCTATGGTACAATGGGTTTTGTAATATGGCATGTTGTTTTGCTTAAACTTGCAGTTTCCAAATAACCTATCCACAACATTAAGTGAGGACTTTATTTAACTGCCTTACTTTATTATGTGTCATTATGATTATTTACATTCTAAATTCTTATTTGATAATATTTGCCTCAGATAACATTTCTCCTACGCTGAACTGGTTGACTATTCCTTCTTTATTATACCACATATCTATCTCCTGTTAACTTAAACTACTAAATATATGTGTTGCCCTTTAAATCATAATGCCCTTATGTAGATTCGATGTCCCCTAATAGCAAGGGCTACATCTTAATAATTCTTTTTTACCTTATAGCACCCAGCACATTGTATTCCCATTTAAAACAAGAAATTGGCAGGAGACAAGCTTTTGTGAACGCTGGCACTGCCACAACTGAAACCTGAGACTCCTCAAGGAAGAGTATAAGGTTAATTATCGTCATCTGTTGAATACCTCGTGTTAGGCACTTCAGTATAGTATTTTCATATTCACAAGATCCCTCCTGTGAGCATAATTATCCTAGCTTTACCGTTGAGGAGTGAAAGTTCAGCAAGCTTAGGTAATTTACCCTCCAAAGCATACAAATGGCGCATGGGGGCACTGGAATTAGTATACACATCAACTGGATACCCGCTATTCATATGCCATTTTGATTTTTCTAACCCTAATTTTAACATTTCCCCAGAAGAATGTGATCTCACAGATGACCTGTGATTTTAGAGAAAATTTATCAATGTCTTAATTCTCATACCTTATATTTTTCCTATCATGCTGGAATATCTGTTTAGATGGATAAACATGATGGCATAACAAAAAGCACATGGGTAACAGACATTAAAAAGTATAAAATTTCAAAACTGGAATCACTTCTTATATTGTTCCTTCCTTTACGGGTTTCAGGAACTTAGACACACACAATCAGATAATATCTGAAACATCTCTAGAATGTGGCCTATAGTTCTATTTCGACTACACTGTTCTACCTCAAACTTTAAAAGCACATGAATCTTTGAGCATTTAGAACATACTGAATTTAACATGATTTGTTTTCTCTGTCCTCAATATTAAGTAAAAGTTCAAGAAATATTTTTATTAAGTCATTACTAGGGACAAGTACAGTCGTTAAGAGGAAGAACTCTGAGGTCAAGTTTTCTTAGCCTCAAAGCTGGGGTTTGTGGTTTATTACTTGTGATGATCTTGAACAAATTAACCTTTCTATGCCTCAATTATGTTATCTGTATAAACAGGATAAGTGTCTATTTATAGGTTTAATAACTATATACACTTATATATGCATGTGCATGAATTGCTTAGAACAGCACTATACTATGTACTACATTATGTAAGAGGGTAATTACAACTGCATTAACACTGTCATCATCATCATTACTATTATTACAAAGCACTTTGTAATATCACTGGGGAGGCAGATTCCAAGATGAAGAAGAGACTTATAACCTCCATGAGTATATAATCTACTGAAGAACACATACAAAGATTTTATAAAATCAGATTAGGTTTTATACACATTCCAAGGACACAGTGCTAAGAAGCCAAGGCTCCTGGGTAGAAGGAGATTTCTCTCCTCTAGGAAAGTCAGTTTTCATCCCTAATGCCAAATGGATCTCATGGCTAGAAGACTCTGCTGCTTGTTATGTATGTAAAAGATGCCATCTTTATTTACAGGAGGGCCTTTTGCCTCCTTGCCAAGAGCACTTGATCCAGACATCTACCATGGTTCTTATCCCATGACATGGAAAATCTCAGTCTATCGTAAAAACATTGAGTTCCTCCAGTTGAGGGCCATTAATATTTTATTTTTGCTCCTACCCTTGACTAGAATCTGAAATGTGATTGGTTCCTTCTCTTTTTTAAAAAGAACTTTAATTTGAATTTTATTTAAGAGGGAAGAAAAGTAGACTGAACATTTTATATGGCTTAAAAGATTCTTGCTCTTACAGGCAAAAAGGCCCTTGGCGTCTCGGTAGCTCAGCAAGGCTTTTGGAGTTCTCCTAATTCATGACCAGCTTCCCTGGCGATGTCCTAAACCTGGATGATATCACCTTGAAATGGACAGTGCTGGTTTCAATTGACATTGGAGAACAAATGGGGACAGGAGAAAAAAAAAAAAAAAACAGAAAAACCAATGAAAAATAGAAAAGTCACTCAATATGCAGGCTAAGATGATTGTAACAGTCATAAGCTACTTTATTTTGATAGAATGGTGTTTTTAAAACTTTAGTAATTATATTTAGCCTAGCTATAAATTTACTATGACTACATCTTGGCCAATTTTTTTTTAACTGAACAAAATGGTCTTTAGCTTTTAGATATGAAGATCTTGCTTTACAGCTCTGTCACACTCTAAACATCACAAGACGTCCTTGGGTTTCAACATCAGCCTCAGCCTCAGCAGAGATAGGATGGATCTGTGGAATAGCACATGGTACCATGGTGTTATCGGCTGAATGAGAGAGACATCCGCAAGGAAGGACCAGTGAGGTACAAGACAGAAGCAGGGCCTAGGTGGGTTGCAGGGGGATAATGGCTTGGCACTGGTACAGAGGGAGCCAAACAAGTAAGAACTGGGGTGGAAAGTAGGTGGGAAAAATAGAATTGAGTCATACAGGCAAACAATGACCCAGCATGGATCACCTTCGGAGGAGGTGTCTATGGTTGTACAGAGTCAGAAATATTCTGTGCCTAATATCCCTTGGAATTAACAATGCATTGATGCTCTACCATATAAAAATATTTGAATAACTTCTGGAACTCAGCCCTCTCTCTTTTCACATAAGACCTATATATGCCAAAATAAGGTGCCAAGGGCTTTGTTTGTCCCTAACATATATGATGGTACACCACCGTTTTTCATCTCAGTGAACAGATGGGGATAAATTCACACATGATTGGATAAATGAAGTAGTATTTCCTTGAGGGAGCGTTCCCTGGTTTTGCAGACTAGATTAGGTATTCTAATTATACATGAGTTTCTTACCTTGTGTTTCTTGTTTCTAGCTCTTATCACAAATAATTACATATTAATATTATTTGGTTATGGGATGTCCTACTTGTCTTACTCTTGGTTGCATCCTAAGCCAATACCAGTGTAAAGTTACACAGTAGTTACTCAATGTTGAATGAAATAAGTATATCAAGTTAATGAAGGTCCTTCAGATGATAGGTTTAATGAAGCAGACTTAAAAGAAGAACAAATGATTTCTATTATTTTTCAGACCTAATGAAAATGTGATTGCCTTAGTGGGGAAGCTTTGGTCAGGCCCTGTAGGAAAATTAAGAGGCTGTCCTGTCACTACTGTAGTGCACTATACAGATGGCTAGCCTGACATCTACCCAGTGAATGGGATTATTGTTTGTATGTCTCTCCATTTCTCTCTGATGCCTTCAAGGGCAGAACATTTGTCTCTTTCCATTTCTCTGTGATGTCTTCAAGGGCAGAACTTTTGTCCTTCCTTGTATAATGCCTAGAACAGAACCTGGTATATAGTAAGGGTAATATCTGTTTTTGTTGTTTTCTATAGCCTAATCTTGGAAGTGAAATACTTGTTGAATAAATACCATATTGAATCCTTAAAGGATTTACTTTTGGATAGAACATTCCAACTTTAATTGTCTTGAAGATGAACACTTGAGGAAAATTGCACTAGGTGCAGAAATCACAGAATTCTTGCTATATTGCTTTAAATTTAGTATAAACTCTTTTATACGAAATTTACTTATTCAATTAGTGTTCAACAATTTGGGGGAGAGGAACACCCACTCTGTGCCTGGCATTGTACCAGTACTAGAGACACAGACATGGACAGATACATAGTAGGGAAATACAAACAAATCATAATGTGATATAAGAAGTGTATACATATAGGTTTCTGTCCCCAGTTCCTGAGACAGAGTTCCTAAGGTCTTTGTAATTTCCTATGTGATTGGAGCATCTTTTGTTCTAATGAGACAACTAGTGAGCTCCTGGGTAGCCTAAGGGTGGGGCTGGTTGCCAGGCGAACCAACCATGTGATTAGAGGGTTGGAACTTTCAGCCCCACTCTCAACTCTGGGGAGAACAGAAGGGGCTCAAGGCTGAGTCAATAACCAGTAGCCAGTGATTTAATTAATGTGTTTACATAATAAAGCCTCCATTAAAACCCCAGATGGACTGAGTTCAGGAAAGTTCTGCACTGATGAACATAGGGAGGTACCCACAGGGTGGTGAGCCCTGAGAGGCCATTGATGCTTCATGCCCCTTCCCACATACTTTGCTCTCTCCATCTCTTCCATATGGCTGTTCATCTGTGTCCTTTGTAACATCCTTTATAATAAATGGGTTAGTGTTATCAAAGTGTTTTCCTGAGTTCTGCAAGTTGTTTTGCAAATTAATGGAACCAGTGGAGGGGGTTGTGGGAACCCCAGTTTATAGCTGGTTGGTCAGAACTATGGATGACAGATCACTACTTGCAAGTGGCATTAGAAATAGAGGCAGTCTTGTAAGGCCAAATCCTCAATATACAGAATTTGACAACAATTCCAGGTAGATAGTGTCAGAACTGAGTTGAATTAAAGGACACCAGTTGGAGAACTGCTTTGTGTGTGAAGGGTTAGAAGTGCTGTGTTGACTGTGTAAAAGAGTAGGAAGGGCCTTTTTTTCACCCTTTGAAAATGTCATGAAATCACACATGATTAAAAAATAAACCAAGGAGATGGGAGAGAGACAAACACATGAGATAATAAGAAAAAAGCATTGCTTGTTCCAGTGATTTCAGAAGCCCATTTATTACTCCACAGAAAAGAAGTACAAATTCTAGAAATTCTCCATTCACTGATACTTTTCAATACTTACACAGGGGACAAAAAACAAGGTAGTGACAAAATTTACACACAACCTGTCTTCATTAAAACACGTGTGTACACACACAGATCTAAACAAAAGCACACCAAAGTATAACAGGCTAAACAGAACTTATGTAACAGAGTTGGGTCTCAAGTTCATAAGTAAAATGTCCTAAGACTCTCATGTCGAAAGTGAGAAGTGGTATAAGGATTATTACTGTCGGCCAACAACAGTCAAATAGCAAATGAGGTATGGAGCGTAAAAGAAAAAGCAGAGCAAGGGTATATACTAGTGTAGTTACTGGGGTAATGCCTGGATCATATTAAGTGATAATGAATGTTTGCATAAGAAATATAGGGAGGGAAGAAGTGCGTAATTTTATAATTAAAATATAGTAAGATATTCCTGCCTTTCAGTTAAAAGTGTGATGAACATAAAATGTGCTTATGAAACAATCCAATTCTCACGTGCAAATGAGTAGGTTTCAGAGATGTTCATTTTCCTGTGTTTTGCTGAAACATATGATGGTCCATTCACTGGGTCCCATGGTCTCATACAGGGCCCAATTCTGCTCTAAGAGAGAGAAAGAAGCCAGGAAGGTAAGGGGTCTTTCTTCTTTATGCCAAGCCTTCAGCGCACATTGGATGTTGGTGTGCTCACCATGGCAGACTTGTGACTCCGATTTTGGCAATGGCGGGGATCCTCCATCTGTACCTTTGTCACATCACTCTGCCTCAATCTATTACTCTGCTGAGAGAGCATCTGGGTCATGTGGGGCTCTCCATGTGTTCAGACTTGCCTCATTTTGGTCTTTCTGATTGTTGGATAACAAACACCATAGCACCCATGGCAAATGAGAAATGGTCTAGTGAGAAATGATCAAAGCCAAACTAGATTGGCAATGCAAATGGATCCATTGGTACATTTTCCATCCCCCAACTTATGCCAGCTATAATCCCAATGGACACATCACCTTTAGATGATAGTGTCTATAATTTAAATAATGAAGATAACTGTTCTATCTTGATAAAGTTATCTTCTGAATATGGAAATGCAAATATAAACCAAATAACCTTGAAACACAGTGGATCAGTTTGGCATATTATCTTTTAGGCTGTGTTTCTTCATAAATTTTATGTTTTAAAATTCAACAGATAAAATTGTAGGTATTTATTGAGTAAACTTGATGCATTAAAGTGTGTGTACACTGATATGAATAAATCTAGCTAATTAACATATGCATTACCTTACATAGTTATTTTTCTAGTGTAAACAATATTCACTCAGCATTTTTCAAGAATGTTTTATTAATTATAGTCACAGTATTATGTAATAGATCTCTTAGAAATTATTCTTCCTATGAGATCAACTTTTGTAGATTCCACATATAAGTGAGCTCATGCAGTATTTGTCTTTCTGTGCCTGGATTATTTCACTTAATGTCCTCCAGGGGTATTCATTTTGTCACAAATGACAGAATTTCCTTTTTAATGGCTGGAATATATTTCATAGTGTATATATATCACTTTTTAAAATCATCCACTGCTGGACACAGGCACATTCCATATCTTGGCTACTGGGAATAATGCTGCAATGAATATAGCAGTACAGATCTGTCTTTGATATACTTATTTCATTTTTTAATATATATACACCCAGTAGTGGTATATATACTGCTACTAGATCATATGGCAATTCTATTTTTAACTTTTTGAGAAACCTCCATATAGATTCCTATAATGGCTATACTAATTTACATTTCCACCAGCAATGTGCAAGGGTTCCCTTTTCTCCATATTCTCACCAACACTTTCATCTTTTGATAATAGCTATTCAAACAGGGGTGTAGTTTTATCTCAGTGTGGTTTTAATTTGCATGTCTCTGATGATTAGGGATATTGAGCATTGTTTTCAAATATTTGTTGGCCGTTTGTCCTCTTTTTGTCTATTTAGGCCTTTTCTTCATTTTTAAATTGGGATATTTGCTGTCTTGCTATTGAGTTGTTGGAATTCCTTCTATTTTAGATATTAACCCTTATTAGACATATGGTTTACAAATACATTTTCTTTTCTTTTTTTTTTTTTTGAGACGGAGTTTCGCTCTTGTTACCCAGGCTGGAGTGCAATGGCGCGATCTCGGCTTACCGCAACCTCCGCCTCCTGGGTTCAGGCAATTCTCCTGCCTCAGCCTCCTGAGTAGCTGGGATTACAGGCACATGCCACCATGCCCAGCTAATTTTTTGTATTTTTAGTAGAGACGGGGTTTCACCATGTTGACCAGAATGGTCTCGATCTCCCGACCTCGTGATCCACCCGCCTCGGCCTCCCAAAGTGCTGGGATTACAGGCTTGAGCCACCGCGCCCGGCTTACAAATACATTTTCTTATTCTGTAGGCTGTCTCTTCACTTTGTTGATTGTTTTCTTCACTGTGCAGAAGCATTTTAGTTTGATGTCATCCCATTTATCTATTTTTACTTTTGTTGCCTGTCCTTTTGGGGTTATATCCAGAAAATCATTGCCCAGATGTATGTCATGAAGTTTTTCTCCTGTGTAAGACCTCATAGTTTTAGATATTACAATTAAGTATCAAATCCATTTTAAGTTGATTTTTGTATATGGTGTGAAATAAGGCTTAATTTTACTTTTCTGCATGTGGATAGCCAGTTTTCCTAACACAATTTAATGGACTGTTCTTTCCCCATTGTGTGTGCTTGAGACCTGCATTAAAAATTCGTTGGCTATAAATGTGTGGATTTATTTCTGGGTCCTCTTCTATTCCATTGGTCTTTCTTTATATACCAGTACCATGTTGTTTTGGTGACTATAGCCTTGCAGTATATTTTGAAGTCAAGTGGTATAATGTCTCCAGATTTCTTCTTTTTGCTCAGGATTGCTTTGGCTATTCAAGGTCTTTTTTGTTTCCATGTGATGTTTAGGGTTGCTTTTCCTATCCTGTGAAAAATGTCATTGATAGCTGGGTGTGGTGGCTCATGCCTGTGATCCTAACACTTTGGGAGGCTGAGATGGGAGGATTACTTGAGGCCAGGAATTCAAGATTAGTCTGGTCAACATAGTTATATCCTATCACTATAAAAAATGTATGTCATTGATATTTTGGTAGCAATTGAGTTGAATCTGTAGTTTGCTTCTGATAGTATTAAACATTTTAACAGTATTAATTCTTCAATCCATGAACATAGAATATCTTTCCATTTTTTTATCTTCTTCAATTTCTTTCATCAATATTTTATAGTTTTCATTGTAGAGACTTTTCATCTCTTTATATAAATTTATTCCTATTTTTTGTAGCTATTATAAATAGGATTATTTAAAAAATTTTTCAGATAGCTTGCAGTTAATATATAGAAATGCTACTTATTTTTGTATTTTGTTTTATGTCCTGCAACTTTTACCAAACTAGTTTATTCTAACAGTTTTTTTTCCAGTAGAATCTTCAGAGTTTTCTATACATAGTATGTCATATGCGAACAAGGACAATTTAAAGTTTTTGCTTCCAATTTGAATGTGTTTTCTTTCTTTCTCTTGACAAATTGCTCTGGCTAGGACTTTTAGTACTATGTTGAATAGAAGTGGTCAGAGTAACCCTTGTCTTACTCCACATCTTAGAGAAAAAGAGTTTCAACTTTTCCTCATTGAATATGAGTTTAGCTGTGGGTTTACCACATATGACCTTTATTGTATTGAGTTACGTTTCTTTATACCTAATTTGTTGAGGGTATTTTTAATAATGAAAGAATATTGAATTTTGTCAAATGCTTTTTTTTGCATTTACTGAAATAATGATATGGTTTTTGTTTCTCATTCTTTTAAAGTGATGTACTACATTTATTGATTTGTGTATGTTGAACCATCCTTGCACCATTAAGATGAATCCCACATGATCATGGTAAATGGTCTTTTTAAATGTACTGTTAAGTTTGGTTTGTTAGGGCTTTTCAAGGATTTTTGTATCTATCTTCGTCAGGAATGTTGACCTGTGTTGTTGTTGTTGTTGTGTCTTTCTCTGGCTTTGGTATTAGGGTAATGCTGGCTTTGTGAAATGGATTTGGAAGTAGTTCTTCCCTTTCAATTTTTTTTGGGAGAGAGTTAGAAAAGGTTTGGTATCAGTTTTACTTTAAACGTTTGGTAGAATTCAACAGCATAGCTGTCAGCTCCTGGGCTTTTCTTTGCTGGGAGATTGTATATTACTGATTTAATCTCCTAACTTCTTATTAGTTTGTTTGGCATTTCTATTTCTTCATGATTCAATCTTGGTAGGGTGTGTGTATCCAGAAACTTACCTGCTTCTTCCAGGTTATCCAATTTGTTGGTGTATCTTTCTTCATAATAGTCTAATCTGATCCTTTCTATTTCTGTACTATCAGTTGTAATGTTTCCTTTCTCATCTCTGATTTTGAATCTTTGAATCTTTTCTTTTCTTATTCTAAAGGTTTGTCAATTTAGTCTACATTTTCAAAAAAGCAACTCTTCATTTTGTTCTTCTCTATTGTTTTCCTAGTCTCTACTTTTTCTTATTTTTTTTTCTACTAAATTTAGGCTTTATCTTATTTTTGTTCTGGAATGTAATTTAAGTCTAGTATTTCCTTATTGATTTTCTATCAGGATGATCTAGTTCCCTAAGGCACAATGTTAGATTATTTGAGATTATTAGATTATTTATTTGAGATCCCTCTTCTTTTATAATGTGAACATTAATTGTTATAAAATTCTCACTTATAACTGCTTTTGCTGTATCCCATAAATTCTGATATGTTGTTTTCATTATCATTTTTCTCAAGAAATATTTAAATTTTTCTTTTAATTTTTTCATTGACTCAGTGGTTGTTCAAGAGCGTGTTGTTTCATTTCTATATCTTCATGAATTTTCTAAAGTATCTCCCGTTATTTAGCTTTATGCCATTGTGGTCAGAAATGATACTTGATTTGATTTTAATCTTCTTAAATTTGTTAACATTTGTTTTGTGGCCTAACATACAATCTACCCAAGAGAATGTTCCATGTGTACTAGAGAAGAATGTGTATTCTGCAGCTGTTGGATAATAAAATAATTTATATATGCTTGTTAGGTCCATTTGTTCTAGAATGTAGTTTAAGTCTGATGTTTCCTTACTGATTTTCTATCAAAATGAGATGATATCTTGCAGTTTCATTTGTTTGATAATCAATAGTGTTGAGCATTTTTGCATGTACTTGTTTACCACTTGTATGTCTTCTTTGAGGAAATGGCTATACAGATATTCTTCCCATGTTTTAATCAGATTTTTTAATCAGATTATTGTATTTCTTTTTCCTATTGAGTTGTTTGAGCTGTATATTCTGGTTATTAATCCCCTGTTACATGGATAGTTTGCAGATATTTTATCTCATTCTATGAATTGTCTCTTCTCTTTGACTTTCTTTTTTGCTGTGCAGAGGCTTTTTAACTTGATGTGATCTCATGTGTCCATTTATGCCTTGTTTGCCGGTGCTTGTGGGGTATTACTCAAGGTATCTTTGCCCAGATACATGTCTAAAAAAGTTTCCCCAATGTTTTCTAATAGTTGTGTAATATGAAGTCTTGGATTTAAAGCATTATTCCATTTAAAAATCAAGAGGTAGGAGTATAATTTCATTCTTCTGCATATGGATATCCAATTGTCCCAGAACTACTTATTGAAGAGGCGATTCTTTCCCCAGTGAATGTTCTTGGCATCTTTGTCAAAAATAAGTTTACTGTAGATGTATAGATTTATTTCTGGGTTCTCTATTCTATATCCTTGGTTTATATGTCTGTTTTCATGGCAACACCATGCTGTATTGGTTACTATAGCTGAGCAGTATAATTTGAAGTCAGGTAATAGAATTCCTCCAGTTTTGTTATTTTTGCTTAAGATAACTTTGGCTATTCTGGGTCTTTTGTGATGCCATATAAATATCAGGGTTTTCTCCCCATTTTTTGAAGAACATCATTGGTATTTTTATAGGAATTGCACTGAATCTATGGATCACTTTGGGTAGTATGGGCATTTTAACAATAATCTTCTAATCCACAAACATGAAATACCTTTCCATTTTTGTGTCCTCAGTTTTTTTGCATCAGTGTTTAATAGTTTCATTGTAGAGCTTGTTCACTTATTTAAGTTTACTCCTAGGTATTTTATTTGTAGTTACTGTAAATGGGATTATTTTCTTGATTTCTTTTTCAGATTGTTCATTGTTGGCATATAGAAATACCATTTTTTGTTTGTTCATTTTGTATCCTGCAACGTTATTAAATTTATCAGTTCTAATAGTTGTTTTGGAATTTTTTTTTTCCAAATATAAGATCATATAGTTGCAAGGAAGGATAATTTGACTTCTTCTTGTCATTGTTTCTTTGTCTGATTAGCTAGCACTTCCAGTCTCATATTTAATAACAGTGGAGAAAATGGGCTTCCTTCTCATGTTCCAGATCTTAGAGGAAAGGTTTTCAGTTTTTTCCCATTCAGTACTAGCTGTGGGTCTATTTTTACATGGCTTTTATTGTGTTGAGGCATGTTTCTTCTATACTCAGTTTTATGAAGGTTTTTTTTAAAAAATAAAAGGATGCTGAATTTTAGCAAATACTTTTTCAGCATTAATGGAAGTGATCATTTTTTTCATTATTCTGATATGATGTATCACATTGATTGATTTGCATATGTTGAATCATCCTTGCATCCCTGGGACAAATCCCACTTGGCCATGATAAATAATCTTTTTAATGTGTGGTTGAATTCTGTTTGCTAATATTCTATTGAAGATTTTTGCACCCATGTTCATCAGGGATATTGGCCTGTACATTTTCTTTTCTTTTTTTTTTTTTTAATTGTACTTTAGATTCTGGGGTACATGTGCAGATTATGCAGGATTGTTGCATAGGTACACACACGGCAATGTGGTTTGCTGCCTCCATCCTCCCGTCACCTACATCTGGCATTTCTCCCCATGTTATCCCTCCCAAACCACCTCATCCCTCCATGGTTCCCCCCTTGGACTCTACTGACAGACCCTAGTGTGTGATGCTCCCCGCCCTGTGTCCCTGTGTTCTCAATGTTCAACACCCTCCTGTGAGTGAGAACATGCAGTGTTTGCTTTTCTGTTCTTGTGTCAGTTTGCTGAGAATGATGGTTTCCAGATTAATCCATGTGCCTACAAAGGACATGAACTCATTTTTTATGGCTGCATAGTATTCCACGGTGTATATGTGCCACATTTTCCTTGTCCAGTCTATCATCAATAGGCACTTGGGTTGGTTCCAGGTCTTTGCTATTGTAAATAGTGCCACAATGAACAAAGGTGTGCTTGTGTCTTTATAGTAGAATGATTTATAATCCTTTGGGTATATACCCAGTAACAGGATTGCTGGGTCCAATGGAATTTCTATTTCTAGATCCTTAAGGAAGTGCCACACTGTCTTCCACAATGGTTGAACTAGTTTACACTCCCACCAACAGTGTAAAAGTGTTCCTATTTCTCTAAATCCTCTCCAGCATCTGTTGTCTCCAGATTTTTTAATGATTGCCATTCTAACTGGCATAAGATGGTATCTCAATGTGGTTTTGATTTGCATTTCTCTAATAATCAGAGATGATGAGCATTTTTTCCTATGTTGGCCTCATATATGTCTTCTTTTGAAAAGTGTCTGTTCATATCCTTCTCCCACTTTTCGATGGGTTTGTTTTTTTCTTGTAAATCTGTTTTAGTTCTTAATTGATTCTGGATATTAGCCCTTGGTCAGATGGGTACATCACAAAAATGTTTTCCCATTCTGTTGGTTGCTGGTTCACTCTACTGATTGTTTCTTTTGCTCTACAGAAGCTCTGGAGATTAATTATTTAACATTTGTCTATTTTGGCTGTTGTTGCCAGTGCTTTTGGTGTTTTAGTCATGAAGTCCTTGCCTATGCCTATGTCCTGAATGGTTTTACCGAGGTTTTCTTCCAGGGTTTTGATGGTGTTAGTTCTTATGTTTAAGTCTTTAATTCATCTGGAGTTAATTTTAGTGTAAGGTGTCAGGAAGGGCTCCAGTTTCTGCTTTCTGCACACTGCTAGCCAGTTTTCCCAACACCATTTATTAAACAGGGAATCCTTTCCCCATTGTTTGTTTTTGTCAGGTTTGTCAAAGATTAGATGGTTGTAGATGTGTGGCATTGCCTCCAAGGCCTCTGTTCTATTCTATTGGTCTATATCTCTGTTTTGGTACCAGTACCGTGCTGTTTTGATTATTGTAGCCTTGTAGTATAGTTTCAAACCAGGTAGAATGATGCCTCTGGCTTTGTTATTTTTGCTTAGGATTGTCTTGGCTGTGTGGGCTCACTTTTGGTTCCATATGAAGTTTAAGGTGTTTTTTTCCAGTTCTGTGAAGAAGGCCATTGGTAGCTTGATGGGGATAGCATTGAATCTATAAATTACTTTGGGCAGTATGGTTATTTTCACGATATTGATTCTTCCTAACCATGAGCATGGAATGTTTCTCCATCTGTTTTTGTCCTCTCTTATTTCCTTGAGCAGTGGTTTGTAGTTCTCCTTGAAGAGGTCTTTTACATCCTTTGTTAGTTGTATTCCTAGGTGTTTTATTCTCTTCGTAGCAATTGTGAATGGGAGTTCATTCATGATTTGGCTCTCTGTTAGTCTGTTATTGGTATATAGAAATGCTTGTGATTTCTGTATATTGATTTTGTATCCTTAGACTTTGCTGAAGTTGCTTATCAGTTTAAGGAGATTTTGGGCTGAGATGATAGGGTCTTCTAAATATACAATCATGTCTTCTGCAAATAGAGATAATTTGACTTCCTCCTTTCCTATTTGAATACCCTTTATCTCTTTTTCTTGCCTATTTGCTCTGGCTAGAACTTCTAATACTATATTGAACAGAAGTGGTGAGAGAGGGCATTCTTGTCTAGTGTCAGATTTCAAAGGGAATGCTTCCAGTTTTTGCCCATTGAGTGTGATATTGGCTGTAGGTTTGTCATAAATAGCTTTTATTATTTTGAGATATGTTCCTTCAATACCTAGTTTATTGATAGTTTTTAACATAAAGGGCTGTTGAATTTTATTGAAGGCCTTCTCGCATCTATTGAGATAATCATGTGGTTTTTGTCTTTGGTTCTGTTTATATGGTGAATTATGTTCATAGACTTGCATATGTTGAACCAGCGTTGCATTCCCGGGATGAATCCTACTTGATCATGGTGGATGAGCTTTTTGATATGCTGTTGCAATCGGTTTGCCAGTATTTTATTGAAGATTTTTGCATCTATGTTCATCATGGTTATTGGCCTGAAGTTTTCTTTTTGTGTTGAGTCTGTGCTGGGTTTTGGTATCAGGATGATGTTGGTCTCATAAAATGATTTGGGAAGGATTCCCTCTTTTGGATTGTTTGGTACCATTCCTTCTGAAACTATTCCAGATTCTCTTTGTATGTCTGGTAGAATTCTGCTATGAATTCATCTGGACCTGGGCTTTTTTTGGTTGGTTGGCTATTAATTGCTGCCTCAACTTGAGTCCTTGTTATTGGTCTGTTCAACGTTTCAACTTCCTTGTTTAAGCCTGGGAGGATGCAAGTGTCCAGGAATTTATCCATTTCTTCCACGTTTACTGGTTTATGTGCATAGAGTTGTTTATAGTAATCTCTGATGATGGTTTGTATTTCTGTGGAATTGGTGGTGATATCCCCTTTTTCATTTTTTATTGCACCTATTTGATTCTTCTCTCTTTTCTTTTTTATTAATCTGGATAGTGGTCTATTTTGATCTTTTCAAAAAACCAGCTCCTGGATTTATTGATTTTTTTGAAGGGCTTTTTGTGTCTCTGTCTCCTCCGGTTCTGCTCTGATCTCAGTTATTTCTTGTCTTCTGCTAGCTTTTGAGTTTTTTTTTTTTCTTTTTTTTTGATCTTGCTCCTCTACTCTTTCAATTTTGACAATAGGATGTCAATTTTAGATCTTTCCTTGCTTCTTTGGTGGGCATTTATTGCTGTAAACTTCCCTCTATTCACTGCTTTAAATGTGTCCCAGAGATTCTGGTATGTTGTGTCTTCATTCTCGTTGGTTTCAAAGAACATTTTAATTTCTGCCTTCATTTCATTGTTTATACAGTCGACATTCAGCAGCAGGTTGTTCAGTTTCCATGAAGTTGTGCAGTTCTGAGTTAGTTTCTTAATTCGGAGTTCTAATTTGATTGCTCTGTGATCTGAAAGACTGTTATGATTTCCATTCTTTTGCACTTGCTGAGGAGTGATTTACTTGCAATTATGTGGTCAATTTTAGAGTAGGTGTAATGCAGTTCTGAGAAGAATGTATATTCTGGGGATTTGGGGTGGAGATTTCTGTAGATGTCTATTAGGTCCACTTGGTCCAGTTCTGAGTTGAAGTCCTGGATATCCTTGTTAGTGTTCTGTCTCGTTGATCTGTCTAATATTGACAGTGGAGTGTTAAAGTCTCCTGTTGTTATTGTGTGGGAGTCTAAGTCTCTTTGTAGGTCTTTAAGAATTTGCTTTATGTACCTGAGTGCTCCTGTATTGGGTGCATATATATTTAGGATCATTAGCTCTTCTTGATGCATTGATCCTTTTACCATTATGTAATGCCTTTCTTTGTTTCTTTTGATCTTTGTTGGTTTAAAGTTCATTTTATCAGAGACTAGGATTGCAACCCGCTTTTTTTTTGCTCTGCATTTGCTTGATAAATCTTCCTCCATTCCTTTATTTTTAGCCTATATGTATCCTTGCATGTGAGATAGGTTTCCTGAATACAGCACACAGATGGGTCTTTACTTTTTATCCAATTTGCCAGTCTGTGTCTTTTGATCAGGGCATTTAGTCCATTTACATTTAAGGTTAATATTGTTGTGTGTGAATTTGATTCTGCCATTTTGATGCTACCTGGATGTTTTGCCCATTAGTTGACACACTTTCTTCATTATGTAGACGGTATTTACCAATTTGGTATGTTTTTGGAGTGGCTGGTACTGGTTGTTCCTTTCCTTATTTAGTACTTCTTTCAGGAGTTCTTGTAAGGCAAGCCTGGTGATAACAAAATCTCTCAGCAGTTGCTTGTCCATAAAGAATTTTATTTCTCCTTCAGTTATGAAGCTTAGTTTGGCTGGATATGAAAGTCTAGGTTGAAAGTTCTTTTCTTTAAGGATGTTGAATACTGGCCCCCACTCTCTTCTGGCTTGTAGGGTTTCTGCTGAGATCCGCTGGGAGTCTGATGGGCTTCCCTTTGTGGGTAACCTGATCTTTCTCTCTGACTGCCCTTAGCATTTTTTCCTTCATTTCAACCCTGGTGAATCTGATGATTATGTGCCTCGGGTTGCTCTTCTTGAGGAATATCTTTATGGTGTTCTCTGTATTTCCTAGACTTATATAGTGACCTGCCTTGCTAGGCTAGGGAAGTTCTCCTGGATAATATCCTAGAGAGTGTTTTCCAGCTTGGATTCATTCTCTATGTTACATTCAGGTACACCTATCAAATGTAGATTAGATCTTTTCACATAATCCCATATTTCTTGGAGGCTTTGTTCATTTCTTCTCACTCTTTTTTCTCTAATCATGCCTTCTCATTTTATTTCATTGAAATGATCTTCAGTCTCTGATATTCTTTCTTCTGTTTGGTCAATTCAGTTCTTGAAACTTGTGTATGCTGTGGAAAGTTTTTGTGCTATGTTTTTCAGCTCCCTCAAGTTATTTATATTCTTCTCTAAGTTGTTTATTCTAGTTAGCATCTCATCTAACTTTTTTTTTCTAGGTTCTTAGTTTCTTTGCATTCGGTTAGCACATGTTCTTTTAGAGCTGAGAAATTTAATACCCACCTTCTGAAGCCTGTTTCTGCCAATTCATCAGATTCATTCTCCATCCATCTTTGATCCCTTGCTGGTGATGAGTTGTGATCCCTTGGATGAGGAGATACATTCTGGTTTTTGGTGTTTTCATCCTTTTTATGCTGGTTTCTTCCCATCTTAGTGGCTTTATCTACCTGTGGTCTTTGTAGTTGGTGACTTTCTGATGGGTCTCTCAGTGGACATCCTTTTTGTTGATGTTGAAGCAATTTCTTTCTGTTTCTTAGTTTTCCTTCTAACAGGCCCCTCTGCTGCAGGACTGCTAGAGGTCCACTCCAGACCCTGCTTGCCTGGGGATCACCCAAAGGGGCTGCAGAACAGTACGGGTTGCTGCTGGTTTCTTCTTCTGTTATCTCCATCCCAGAAGGCTACCTGCCTGATGTCGGTCTGAGCTCTCCTTTATGAAATGTCTCTTTGGGTATACAGAGGTCAGGGAGCTGCTTGAGGAGACAGTCTGTCCCTTATAGGAGCTCAAGTGCTGTGCTGGGAGCTCCATTGTTCCTTGCAGAGCTTCTGGGTAGGTACGTTTATGTCTGCTGCAGTGGAACTCACAATCGCCTCTTTTCCCAGATGCTCTGACCTAGGAAGGTCAGCTGTATTTATAAGTTCTTGACATGCTGCTGCCTTTTTTCAGAGATGCCCTACCCTGCATGGAGTAGTCTAGTTACAGTCTGACAGCAGAGGTGTTGCTGAGCTGCTGCAGGCTCTTCCCAGCTGTTGTCTGACCTGCCTTGGTATTAGCGGACTGCCTTGGTAGTGGCAGATGCCCTTTCCCCCACTGAGCTGGATTGTCCAGGGTCCAGCTGCATTTGTTGCAAAACTGTAAATCCAGAGCATTTCAGATTGCTTGTTTTGTGGGGTGGTACCCACTAAGCCAGATTGCCCAGCTCCCTGTCTCATCTCCCTCCCTTTCAGTTGAATGGACAGCTCTGTCTCCCAGGCATTCCAGGTGCCAGTTGAAATGGCCACCTAGGTTTGTGTGAGTTTCTGTGTGTCAACCCACAGCACCAGCTGTGCCGAAAACTCATGGCATTTTTCAGCCCAGTCTGGGCTGAGACCAGAATCTCCTGGTCTGTGGGCAGTGAAAACTTGTTTGGAAATGCAGTGAGCACTCACCCTCTGCACTGTTATTCCTGGGAACTGCACTCCTATTCACCATCTTGGATCCTCCCTCTTACTTTTCCTTTTTTGGATGTGTCCTTGTCTGGTTTTGGTACAAGGGCAATACTGGCTGCATAGAATAACATTGGAAGTATTTGTTGCTCCTCTACTTTGCAGAATAGTTTAAGTAGAAATGCTATTAGTTCTTCTTCAAATGTTTGGTAAAATTCAATAGTGAAACCATCAGGTCCTGGGCTTTTCTTTGCTAAAAAACTTTTTAGTATGACTTCAATCTTATTACTTGTTACTGATCTATTCAAGTTTTGGATTTCTTCATGGTTCAATCTTGGTAAGTTGTATATGTCTAACATTTATCCATTTCCTCTAGGTTTTGCAATTTATTGGCATATAGCTGCTCATAGTAGTCTCTAAGGATCTAATTTCTGTGGTATCAGTTAGAATGTTTCTTTTTTAATCTCTGATTTTATTTGTTTGAGTCATCATTGTCTTAGTTTGGCTAAATGTTTGTCAATTATCTTTTCAAAAAACCAACTTCATTTCATCAATCTTGTTTTGTTTTCATTTTTTTCTGCTCTAATCTTTATTATCTCTTCTCCTAATTTTGGGTTTGGTTTGCCCTTGTTTATCTAGTTTTTTAAGATGCATCATTATGTTGTTTGTTTGATATTTTTCTACCTTTTTGCTGTAGGAGTTTATTGCTATAAACTTCCCCCTTAGTTCTGCTTTTGTTCGCTTCCATCCATTTTGGCATGTTGTGTTTCTATTTTTATTTGATTCATGATATTTCTTCTTTCTTATTCATTGATCCACCAGTCATTCAGGAGTATATTGTTTAATTTACATGTGTTTGTATAGTTTCCAACATTCCTTTCATTGATTTCCAGTTTCATCCCTTTGTGAACAGAGAATATACTTGACATGACTTCAATTTTTTGAATTTAAGACTTTTTAGTGTCCTAACAGATTACCTATCCTTGAGAATAATCTATGTGCTGAGGAGAAGAATGTGTATTGTGTAGTCATTGGAAATCTCCAGCTATTTTTGCACTGGGGTCTCTCTCTCTGGCTCTAATAATCTTTGGCTCTGTATATCTGCATGCTCCATTGTTGGGTGCATATGTATTTACAATTGTTACATTCTCTTGATGAATTAACCCTTTATAATTATATAATGCAAAATGTAATGCCCAGTATAATGTTAAATTTCTTGTTCTGCTCACTTATCTTTTCCTTTTATTTGCATTGTTTTTCTGTATTTTCTTGAAGTTCATTGAGCTTCCTTTAAAAACAGTGATTTTGAATGCCTTGTCAGTGAGCTCAAACATCTCTACTTCTTTAGGGTCAGTTAGCAGCATTTTGTTTTGTCCTTTTGGTGATGTCATGTTATACTGATTGTTCTTGAATCTTGTGGTTGTGTATTGATATAAGCACATTTGTAGAAGTAGGTACTTATTCCAGTCTTTGCAGATTGGCTTTGTCTGGAAAAGCTCTTCAACAGCCAATTCAGAGATTTTGGGCAGGCCATTGAGCTTGGTTCTGAATCCTAGGGTTACTACAGCCATAGGGTGTGCCCAAAGCCTGGGGCTGCTGAGCCTGCCTGCTGCTTAGGCCTGTCCAGATCCTATAGACACTAAAATCAAGCCAGCGGTAATATAATTCAGAGATCAAGTCTACCTCACAGGCTTAAAGTCTGGGGCTGCAGGGTCCCACCCAGCCCTGGGACTCAGTTTGTGGGTACCACTCTGGAGTCTGGAGTTGTGGGTGCCTGTCAGCATGCCTGATGCTGGATTTTACTGTGATGGGCCCAGTATTGGGGTCCAAGGCAAAGTTCTGTTCCTGCTTTTATCTTTTTCCCCAAAGCGGATGGTGTCTCTCTCAATGTTGTGATGGTTGGGGAAGGGGTGCTGCAGGTAATGTACAACTGTCTGTTTTACCATTTTTAATGCATCTTTTATTAGTATAGTGCTCCTACCAGTCACTCTGATCTCTCAGCTTGTTTTCTTAACTCTTGTAAAGGTATTAATATTTTAGTGCATGGATAGTTGTTCAAGTTGATGTTTCAGTTGGAAGGGATATGATCACTGGATAGTACTATTCCACCATCTTGCTCCATCCCTCTTTTTCACAAATATTTTTAAAAAGATGTGGTGCAATAAATGACTGATATAAATACAAAAAGTTTAGAGGAAGTTTTTAGATTTCAGAATATAAACAGTCTGTGGGAAAAAACTAGTCACTGAAAGATGTATTGTAATATTATAGAGTAAGGGAATTTCATTGCATGTTATATGAGGTTGCAGTTTAAAAGGGCCTTTAGAATTCCTAGAATACACATTTTAAGGTCATACATATGCTAGTTGTGACTCTAGTACTAGGAAATATAAAAGTTTTTGCTGTTTCCTGAATGTGGGCTTTGAAGTTGAAATCTCAGCTCTCTCATTTATTGATGTGTGACTCTGAGCAAGTAATGGAAACTTTTTGAGGCTCAGTTTTCCCTTTTCTAACAATTTGAATATGACGGTAGCAACTGTATTACATAGTTGTTGAGAAGATTAAAAAGTGAATGTAAAAGCATACAGATGTCCTAAGTTTTCTGTTTGTACTTGCTGTTCTACCCAGGCAAGAAAGTGTGTTGAAACGGGAGAAAGAAATCATTGTGCCTAGTCCTGCAATACGGAAATATGGTGTAATTCTGGCTGGGCTCTGCTCTAATCGGGTGTTTGATTTTCGACTAGTTGCTTGACCTGTTTGGGCATCAGTTTCTCATCTGTCAAAGAAGTTTTAGTATAGGATCCCTAAGGTGCTTTTTTTTTTTTTTTTTTTTTAAACTCCAACATATTTGCCATTATGATAGGAGCCAAAAAGAGAGGGCTAATTAAGGGAAACTGAAATCACGTAACTGGGCTTCAGTCTCAGTTCAGTCAGTTAAGCTCTACAGGGCCAGTGTGATTTGTTCCATTGCTGCTTTTTTCAGTCATCATTTCCTTCTACAATCCCATGGGCCTTTATCCACACCAAGTAACTTTCCCGGAAAGCAAAGTAGACACAGCCTACTGCAGAATCATCACATTTCCTGGTATCTGTGTCACTTTTGGTTCTTAAAGGACAGCAGAGGCTGGTAACCAGATTTATCACACACTAGGCATTCTAACACTCTGAGGAAGAGGAGAGAGTTCTTTTATACACTCCCCAATATTCATCTCTCAGTAGTTTCAGAGCTCTCAGTCTTTAGGGATTTTTAGATGCTTCAATAGTAATAAGCATCTCCAAGAAGGCAGAAATGGTTTTTGTTTCAGATTTTAAGTGGCCCAGGAGATTTTCAACATGCAGACCCTGCTGCTAGCCCTAACTGCCACTGTCTCCATACTTTAATCTTTCCTGATGTGTGCTGTCACGTTGACAACCCCAGATCTGCAGAGAGTTGCCTAGCCCCTTACTTGCTGAGCTTTGGTTAGTTCAAGAGCCCTTGACTTCTGCTTTATTACACATAGGTGTAAATGATGCAATTCAGCTCTAGACACTTCCTGTGCCTTTCAAAGCTCAAAGCTTAAATGGAACTGAAAGGCTGTTTAGATGATTCTGAAAATCATTCAGTAACTGGGATAATAAATGTTTTTGTAAACTGGAGCCTCTCTATTGGTCTTAGTCCAGAGGCCACATCCACCCATTCAGAAGTTGTCTTTAGTTGACACTTGATATAAAATACAGCACCAAGGCAATATCATACATTTCCAGAGCATAGTGTTCTCTTATATATTTTTTTTCTGAACAGAGAATACAAGATAAATGGGAATTTACAATGAGTTAGCTAAAATACTGCTTTCAGTGAAAAGTAAAATGCATTGACAATCACATATTTTTAGGCAAACAATATTCTTTCCAAGAAACAAATTATCAAGTTGCTTAACATAATCATCTAGTCACCAATTATTAGGAGAGGTATATGGAAGATGGAAAGTATATCTCTGGGGGAATGATGTCAGGGGAAAAACAATCGCTAAAGGAGATTTGGAGCCGTCATCTGCAGTATGGACAGAAAATGGGAAAATGGATTTAAGTTATTTTTTAAAAATACACAATAATTAATTAATGGGCATATCTAGAAATCTTTCCCAGAAAAATGTAAATTATAAACACTGAATATATTAGTAACAAACAAAGTGTAGTCATGGTGAATTTTTTTTTTAAAGGAAGTCATGTGATAATGTACAAAAGGGAAAAAGATGTGAATTATAAAATGTTAAAAGGAGTTTCAACAGATGAGGTTGTTCAGAGCCTGGAAAAGGCAGATTATAAGGAAGTACAAGACCCTACAATGTCTCCTTTGCTTCGGCAGCTGCACCCCTCGTCAGCCAGCCAACAAGCTTGCATTATTGAGAGCCTACTTTGTGATCTGCACTGTGCTCTGGGTTTTTACATTTGCTGGAAGAGCTTACGGCCCAGAAACCCCCAAATGAAGACTCTCAATTTCCTCCAAATTGTGCCTTTCTATCAAATTGTGTTTGTCTCTTCCTTTCCTAGGAATTCTAGATGAGTCTTGTAATGCATGTGTGCACACTTGCATACAAAATGTGAGCTATTTCAATCCTCGGGCTGGAAGTCAAATGTTCTGCTACTTCAATACTAAATACTCCCCTGTCACTTCGTTGTGAGGCCAAGAAAAAAGGTTTAATAGCCATTTTTTTCATGCCTTGTGCTTCTGGGGCTGAGATAAAATGAGGGTAAATCAGATTCTCTGCTGAGTAAATCCTCTTATCCAAACAGGCTCTCTTCCTTTGACTCTGAGTGTATGAGTTTATTCAGAAGGCCCGAGGCAGTAGTTAGCCAGGGTTTCCAGGTGGTCAGAACATATCCCGCAGATTTCTATCAAGCATAGGCTGCCACTTTGGGCTAAACGGGGACACAGTAAATCCCCCATGCTCTAACCTTTCCTAAAGATCTGGGACAGCAGTGGCCTTGGCCTTTTGCGGTTTATCCCATGTGGCTGTGTCTCAATACGATGCTGATCTTTTCTGACAGCAAAGCACAAAAGGAGAAATAGGAAATGACAGGTTGAACATACAGCAGAGTCTTTCCCCTCAAGCATTTCTTGTGCACCCCTGCAGTTCTGAATGGGGTCATTCATGCCCATCTGCAGACACGCAGCAGTGTAGGGTACTAGGTGCTTCCATGGTTAATGTACTTCCATGTTAAGCACATTAGCCATGGAAGCACCTAGTACCCTACACTGAGGATGCAGAGAAAACCAAGGGCAAGTCTACACTGAGTTACACTTTTGAGATTTAATATTAGTTAGTGTCTCACAAACCATCCAAGAGGAGTCATGGCTTCATTATACTCCAAAGGGAGCAGGAAATGCTTTTAAGAAGGAATAAACAGCTGTGTAGTTCTGTGAAACACTTAATCCGGCACAGAGGTGCAAAATGAAACTCCAGAGAGAGAGTCATGATGTGGGACGCTGGAAGGCTCCACATGTTAGCTTCAGATCAGAATGTTCCCTATTCAGTTTTCATGTAATCTGAGAACTGGCAGGTACTTAGAGATCATTTAGCCTAACCCTTTCTTTTAGGTACAGATGAGGAAACTGAACCCACAGAGAGAACATGAGATCACACAATTACTGGGGGCAGAGCTGTGAAATGAGACCCCTGCCTCTAGTCTTATCAAACCTGGGAAAAGATGACTGCATTGTGAGGAGAGTGAGGATGCATACTCAGAAGCAGGTCTGTGTGCTGAGGTGGGCACCTGGGAGCTGCAACAGGTCATACCTTACCAGAACAGGACAGGAGAAGTGAATGCAGCTCCTTGTTCCCAGGAAACTGTTCCCACAAAACTGTTCCCAAGTAACTTCCCTGAGCATTGTCAAAAAAGTTCTTCTGTTTTCTGCCTTGCTGCTGCTCATGTATTTTTAGGTCTTGAGGGAGAATCGAGCACCATTAGCTGGGTAGGAAGGCCACACTGCTCTTTGCCATTGATCTGTCAGCTGCAGTCAGCCCAGGTTCCTAGCAATGCCTCTCATTTGCGAGGAAAATAAGTGGAAGCAAATGGGTGGCTGTCTAATCATGTACAGAACTAGATGGAACCTTCAGCAAATCATCTAAGCTACTCAAGTCTCAACAGACTCAAAATGAAAGAAATTGTACCACACACTTTTTTCTATGTTCTTTGGCTCTTCTGAGGATAAATTAGGCCATGCCTAGACAATATAAGTATATTAAAAGATGTTATTCTTGTGACTATCATTTATGGAATAATTTTGGTGGTTTGTTAGTATTATCAGTCATATTCATTACACAGAGAAGCAAAGGAATGAAAAAGCTGAATCAGGGTTTCATAATTGAGAGCTAGCATAGAACTGTAGGTTCCTGATGCTCTGTCCACTGACCATAACACCTTGACTTCCCTGGGAGCCCTTGTACTAAATGTCAATTTGTGTCATTTGGGGAAAATGAATTAATGGAAGAGATAAGATCAAAAGTTGTAGCCTGGAGTAGAGCTTCTGCTGAAAATCTTAAAATGAAAGAAGACCTATCACTTTTACCCTGAGAGAAGAGAAAATTCTTTGTAAAGTTTTGTCTATTTTTGTTTTTTGGTTATGTGTGTTTTTATTAGAATTGCCACTTTCAAGTCTTATTAAAGTTTGGTCATTTCATAATGATTGCCAAAAGAAGTGGAATATACAATTTGTTTTAAATTGTATATGTTTTGGTTCAAAATAATAGACATTCATGTAGAATTTGGACAGGTATAACATATCTTCTTAGGATCTGTTACATATTCAGACCCACAGACCACATTTGGTGCTGGTCCACTTGGAGGAAACCACGGTTTGGCGGGAGGGTAGCCTTATGTATTTATCTCCAGCACATGTCCTTGCAGTGGTCCCACGGAGCAATACAGCTCAGGTGCATGGAGGTTACATACATATCAGAGGATGCAGGAGTTATCCTGGCTGAAACGCCACATGCCCTAGAAGAGTCAATATATGATATAACAACTCCATAGGCATAGTTTCCAGCGTCCCACAATAGATATGACAAGTTACCAGAATCACTGTTACTGAAAGTCATAGCAGAAGCACTCTCTATGTTACAACAGTTATCTGAGAACTGATGGAATTCAATAAGGGCTCAGTTTTACCTAGTGACATAATTGATACATACTATCTTTTTCTAGGGAAACAGGCAGAAAATTATGAGGTCAGATTCTCTTATTGAAGGGAAAAAACTTTCTCACAATACTGCATACAATTTTTTGGCCTTAAAAAATCCAATATTAACTTACAAACATGTTCTATCACTGCTTAAGGTGTTTCAAAAACATGACTGGTACATAATGGATTAAATCAATCTCCTGGTATTGCGTATTTAGCTAGTTCCAAATTACTGACATGAACATCCCTATATACAAATCTTTGTATTTTTATAAATCCAGAAAATTTAATTAACGACTGGGTCTGGAGTTTCTTAAGCTCTTAATACATCTTTGCTAAACTGCTCTTCAGAAAGAACAAGTTAGTTTATGCTTTGACTTGAATCACATGAAAGCCTCTATGGTTCATCATAGATAAGTTCCTTGAAAACATTGGCCAATTTTCTATGAGAAAAATGCTGTATCCTTTAAAAAATTATTTTTCTTTGGTCACTGATGAGTTTAGAAATATTTATCTGCACACAGTCTATTGATTGTTAGTTGTATATTCTTGTCCTTTGTCATTTTGATTTTGGAAAACTCATCTTTTTAAGTATTAAGGGTATTTATATTTGAGTCTCCTATGCAGCAAGCTGTTTTGCAGTCTTTAGATAGAAATTTTCTTGGGTTAGCCAAATCTACAAGTTTGTTTTTGTATGCTTGCATCAACACTCCTAAGTGAGATGATTGTTACTATTTGGGGTGCTTTTGTGGGTATTTACGTGGACTCACTTTCTAAGTATTTGACATCTGTATTTTTCTTGTTCTGTAATATGTATGGAAAACTTTTTCATTTATGTTTTAGGCCATGAAACATTGTAAATAGTTTGAGATTTTTTATTCCTCCAATGTTTGAGGAAAGTTATTCCACAGTTACGTGTCCTGAGTACTATTTTTTGAGATAAATTTTGGTATGTCAAAAAATTGTATTCTGTTGGTATTCATATATTAACTTTGCTACATCTTTTAGAAAAGTTTTGGATATAAGGCATCATTAGTAAATATCTTCATAGAGTTACCAATTTTATTGGCACAGAATTGTACATACAACTTAAGTCTTAAAAACTTGATATTTTTATTTATTTCTGCTTACATGTTTTCTTAACTGTATTTTTATGTGTGCCTTCCTATTATAGACTAGCTAGGTGGATGTACATTTAATTTATTCTATTTTCTTATTTTAATGTCACAATTTTTAATAAATTTCCCTTGCTTTTCTTACATTTAAAAAAAATATAAAACAATCTCTATAATTGCAAAAAGTAACTAAAAGAGAACCTAGGCAATGATAAATGAAATTTCCTGGGACTGGGAAGAAGAGAGGAAATATGTTGGCAAGTCAATGGATCACTCAGGGACGCCTGTCTGAATACACAGGAACATGATATGCTTATGAGACAGGAAGAAACCAGGATCCAATTCCAGACTGAGCCCATCGCCTCCAGGTAGAGCCACCATGAAACCATATCAGACAGAACTCAATGTGGCCTCTTACTTTTACATGGGATGGAGTGTGTCACGTTGTGAGGTACAGGGGAAGGTGTCTTGTATGCTTTCTCTTATTCTGCAGGCTGGTAAGAGGGATACCGAGATTAGCCTTCCTCTGGGGAATTGGCATACCTTCCTTCACTCTAGAACTGGAGAAAAGAGGTCTTAATGAGGGTTCTCAGTGGGATTTCATTTCTTTCAGAAGTATCCCAAATAGGGCAAAGAGCAGTTCCAGCCAGGTTTTTGGTTTCCCTATTCCTGACCACTTAGCAAATGCCAGGCACTGTGCTAAATCATTTCTAATCCCCCCACAACAATGCATGAGGTAAGCATTCAGTTGTCCTTATTTTGTAAGAGAGGGAACAGTGAGGTGACTTGTCCAAAGCCAGGAATGTGCATCCAGGTATGCTGGGCAGCAAAGTTTGTGTTTCTTAGCCTCTCTGATACATCACGTTGTGACTCATCAATGCTATTAGTCCTTACAGCACAGTCTTATCATTTAAGGAAGAGCTTTGTAGAGCCTGGGATCAAGGAGCCAAATAAATTTATTATGCCCATATTATTTATCTTCAAAACTCTATTCCATTTCTTATCCGAAAGCAAGCCAAACACTGGCACAGAAAAATAATATTTGAACTGAGTATCTGAGCAATGGCTGTATTCCTCAGCATGCCAGTCAGGGTTTTTATTCCTGCCAAATAGAGGGCAGGTAGGGGAGGAGGGAGAGTTGGGGTGACTCAGCTATTAGAAGAGAAGGAGGGAAGTGGGAACTAAGATCATATCCCGACTGATCTGATCTTACAGCATATTTAAGCAGAAACATTTTAAAACTCCCCCAAATAGCATTTTCAAAATAAAAATGTCTAAGTGTTAAATCACTTGACCAGACAACAAGGATCTGCACACTTTATGCTGTTAAACCATCTCCCTGGAGGATTGTCTGGCCAATCTTTTGCCTCATGAGAGAGAAAATGAAATAAATGAAGGTAAAGTTGCAACTTAATTTAATGCAACATAATGTGAACAGAGCCAGAGCCATCAAGAATGAATCACAGCAAACTTCAAGTTAAGCAATTTCTCTCATCTCTGGCCTCTCTGGAAGTTCAATGAGAACAGCAGGAGATACCGGCCTGAGAGATTCTATTCTACTCAAATCTCAGTTATATCAGTGCCAGCACTTAACATTTAGAATCCCTTTTGAATACACACAACTCATAGCATGTTTTTTCAAGAGGAAAACAGCTGTTCTTAACATATTAGCCAGTCATACCTGTTGATTTATAACATTCTCACATGCTTTTTAAAAATATATCTTTTTAAAATTCAGACACCGAAAAGCAAAAGCCATCTATACAAGACAAGACCTATTTTAATGAGTTTTTCTGCAGAGCTCCATTCACTCTGTTTTGGCTGAAACAGGACGCTACTGATAAAGCTGCTGGGTGAATACTTAGGAAGAGAAGAAAGAAAAAGTAGACAGGAAATATTCTTGGGTATCTGACAATAAAAAGGAAAGCATTTCTGTACTTACAATAGCAGTTGGGGTGGCAGCCAGCACACAATAGAGCACCAGAGGGGTGATGAAGCTTTCTTCCTCTGTCCCTGGGTAAGGCTTCATTAAGTCTCCATCCTGACAGAAGAATCCTTGGATATGCACCTGAAAAGTGTCAGTGCATTCGAAGTAGTAGGCAAGCAGCACTGTCCCAGCCATGATGACAAGCTGAAAATACAGCATGGCCACACAGAGACATTAGCAGGGCTTTGGAGCAGCCCTTGCCCCTCAGAGCAAACTCCCTCCATCACCCCAGCAGCGGCTCTCCTGATATTGGTATTGGCGAGTGTGTGCGTGCCTGGCGCAGCGTGCTCTGGGAGTGTGTGCTTGCTTGTCTGCCTTGTAACATCTGTTCTATAAACCTTCCAGCAAATAATGAGCAGCTCCCATCTGAAAGGCAGATCCCAGCCAGGCTTGTAGAGAGCCTCAGCCCTTGCTGCCACCCTTTCAGAGTCTCGGAGTATGTATGCATGGGAACCAAGACACTATAGCCATTTAGGACAGAGGTGAGAAGTCAAAGGGCAGTGGCAAAAGAGTTGGTAAGACACAGATGTTCACAAGAAATTTCATACAATATTACAGGTAGACTTAACTCATGAAATATAAAAGGTAGGTAAATCATGAGTAAATGAAGGAATGGACAAATGAAGACATTAACAGGAAAGCTAAATCCTAAATGGATCAAGGGAAATTTCGACATCCTAAGTTATTGGCAGGTATTCTATATCAGTCATAACTTTTATCTTTTTCCAAAATGGTTTCTGTCAGTAAGTCAAGGACTTAGCTGATGATTGTATCTTATTGTAGAAATACAGCCTTCATAAGATTTAGACATAAAAAAAGAGACAGTTATCCTTTTGTTTTGACTCATATGTCGTAGATACTCACTGAAGTCTAGTTATAGTTTTTAGCAGGTACGTGGAATTAAGGGGAGATGGAAATTAACAATTTTTTCCATTCATATTTGGAAATCAGTAATGCCAAGATAAAATGGTGATAAAGGTAGATAGGAAATACATCTCTGAGGTCATGAAATTACAGAAACTTAAGCTGGGGGATATATCGGAGTTCTTCCTGTCTGACACCTTTATTTCATAGATGAGGAAAATGGAACTGATCACTGCCTGATTATCCAAAAATTAAAGTAAACATGTGCTTAGATTGAGCATTAGCAAAACAGGGGAACTAAAATGAAGAAAATATATTTTTAAATGTTGATTAGTTTAAAGGTATTAAAGTTATTATGTAAAAAGTCAGAACTTGGTAGGACATCTTTAGATATCTATGGCTTATTTTGAAGTATATATGAGGCAATGAGGGGAAACCATAATCTTTTCAGGGCTTAAGAAGACTCAAGTTCTTATTTCAGCCCTGGAATGATTAGTCCAAGGCCACACAGCTAGTTAGTGTTAGAGCCACAACTAGAAACTCACATTTCCTGATCTGTAGGAAAAAAAAACCAAAAAACTGAGCTGTTTCAGGATCTAAAACTGCATCTTACACAAAAAGGTGGAGAGAGATGGGGGAGGCGAAGTAGCTGAACTCCAGCACAGAAAGGCAACATTTGGCATTCTCATCCATGTTTCTATCCATTGCTTTAGACACAACATTGAAGCACAGCCTTTACCCTCTGCCCTGCTCTAAATCCTTCTCTGGAACCAGCACAGCCTCTACTTCTGTCATAGTAATCCTGCAACTCTTCCTTACAATCACAGACAGGATCATTTTCTTTAAGGGTCATTTGAAGTAAGAAGCTTCCCTATCCTTCCAATTTCTCCTCTTTTGATGCCTTTCCTCTTTGGTTCAGAAGCCTGTGGTATCTCTCAGTTAGAGTGTGTCTCAAGTACAAACTTCTGGGTTTGTTGTTGTTGTTTTGCTTTTGTTTTTTTAGACAGAGTCTTGCTCTGTTGCCCAGGCTGGAGAGTGCAATGGCAAGATCTCAGCTCACTGCCACCCCTGCCTCTTGCCTGGGTTCAAGTGACTCTCCTGCCTCGCCTCCTGAGTAGCTGGGATTACCGGTGTGCACCTCCACACTCAGATAAAGATGAGATGCAGTTTCACCATGTTGGCCAGGCTAGTCTCGAACTCTTGACCTCAAGTGATCCACCTGCCTCAGACTCTCAAAGTGCTGAGATTACAGGTGTGAGCCACTGTGCCCAGCTTCCAGTACAAACTTCTAACTATCTGATCTAAAGGTGTTTAGCTTTTGGCTACATCCATTGCCCCCTTTCCTTTTATTCCAGTTAGGCCACAAACCATCTCTCCATTCACTAGCCGTTATACATGACTTGTTTCTGGATTTTTATGGATTACATTTATCTAGTATGTAGCATTTTCTGCTCCTAGGAATGTGGATCTCCCATCATAGCTTTGGACTGTCCAATAATCTCTGAATACTTCCATGTGTTTTTCCATTGTCTATTGGTGCCACATGTAAATCACCAATGTTTATGCCAGCCTTCTCTGCTGCTTGAAGTAATTGGTTTACTTATTTTTCTTATACCAACAGAAAAGAGGCTTGGATAAGTATGTTTCCTATAAGATTGAGAGAGATACTCCAAACCTACCCCTGCTAATAGGTGCTCTTGATTGCAGCTAGTTTACTATGAAGTTTCTTTTACGCTTGACTGGTTAAGTGGGTTGACCTGATGTTTTGAAGATGAAATAGCACTAGTATTCCAACAGCCTCTTGACTTCCCTCCGTGCCACTGAACAGGGCTTATCTGGGATTTTTGTGTGTCTCATCCCTGTGGCTGGAAATGCTTTTCTCTCTCTTGGGCTTCATCTGCTCTTGGGAAATATCTTCTTGGGAATAGGCAGGACCTATGGGGCTTCTGGACAAAAATATAAAAACCAAACTGACATCTAACTTCCTCTTTTGTGGGAAGACTATTGTATTTTATGGGTATCTTTGTGCTACAACTTCCATTTTTTAAAAGGCAAAAATGAAGTAAATGACAGAGAAAACTTTACATATATATATATATATATATCTCAAGACAAATGCAAGGAATGGAAACTATTAAATAAGAACTATCTTAACATCAAATACACTGAAATCAATGAAGGTCTAACAACAAAGAAAGCACTATAAGCCTAAATTTGAAATCTATAGAACAAATCTTAAGTAGCTGCCTAGCTGATTTAATCCTGGAAGCAGCATTCAGAGAGAACTGAGTAAGTTAAAAGTTTATAAAAATTTGCAGGACATAAAGAACAGAGAACCTAGGAGGGCAAAAGGGTGCTAGTGGTAGGTGGGAGCTTCTGCAGCTTCTGTGACAGAACTGACCCCCACCCCCAACATGAATTGGCTTGCTTTGGCTCTTCCCTCAAGCAACCAGAACTGCTTCCCTGTCATTTTCAAGCAATCCTCAAACTCCCTGGGAAGTCCCCCAATAATGCCATTTAGAGATGCACAGAAGCGAAAATAGAACAACTCAGATTTTGATTTCTGGTTGATTTTCTATTGAACATTCTCCTGTGGCCACGTTTTAAAAGAAAACTGATGCACTTACTGCAGGAACAGAAACAACACGCATTGATTCTGTCTCCATGGGCAGAGAGATCCATCTCACTGCGCTGATGATGCCACACAATTAACCACCACATACTCCCTTCTTCCTCCTTGTCCTGAGACATGATTTATTACTGTCTAGCTTTGTGTCACTGGTGCCAGCTGGCACACTTGCCATCTCTGTTGCCTTCCTCAGCTCCATTTAGGAATGCATGGAGAGAGGCCATAATGTTGGTGTCACATGAGCAGATGGTGAGGCCGTGCTGGGTGCAAGTACTGGTGGAAGGGTTGAAGATGTCAGTGTGAAAGAAGCAATTATGGCAGTGGGAGTATAAGAGGGTGTAAGGAGCTCATGTACCAGGGACTTTCCTCAGCTGTTGCTTTCCAAGAATGACAATCTAATACGGTGGTAAAAAATGCATTAAGTGCTGATCGTTCCATAAGGATTCAGAAGGCAGAAGCCAGCAGTATCTGAAATTCAGCCTCCTGTGTTTGGAAGCACTGTGTTTCTACTGAGGCCCTTTGCTGGTTAGAGAAAAGTAAAAATGTCAAGAATCGTAATTGTGAAGGTCACAAAGCTGAGAGAAGAGGATGAGAACATTTTCCAACAGGTTGTTAAGTCTGGAGGAATTGTGGGCCAATAATTTATATGTCCTGATACAAGCTGGGAAACGGGGAATCAGATGATGATGATGATGTGACTGATGTGAGCCTGTGTGTCCAGGGCAGTAGGACAGAGGCAAGATGTTGGAATGAGAGTATACATGAAGCATCTTGTCTCAAGAGTAAAGGGCATATTTCAAACTGGGGAATCCTAGTGCTAGGTGACCAACCATGCAGCTTCTTGAGGACTGAGAGGCTTCCCGGGGCACAGGACTTTCAGTGATAAAACTGGGATGGTCCTGAGCAATCTGGGGTGACTAAACACAAACAATGAACCAAGCATAGACAAACCTGAGACGATGAATATTTTCTTCCCCAAAGAAGTTTCTCATGCTGGTTCAGCCATGAGCTATCAAAGCTAGTCAACTAGCAACTCTTCTTGTGAGCTGCTTCTGAACTCAGTCTCACTCTAAGTGCTGTGAAGCTGAGGAATTCTCAGACATGCTCTCCAATCCCAAGTAATTTGTAGATTACAAATTACTGGGGTGTGCCCACCAACACAGGGAACAGGCAGTCTTCTGTATGGGGGGTCTGCTGATCCGAAGTGGGAGTCATGCATGGCTGCATGTGCCTGATGAACTGGTTGGGAGCGGGGTTGATGGAAGGAGAACAAGGGAAGTGGGGATATTGCCTGAGACAGAAGAGAATACGTGGGGAGGGAGACGGCTGTGTGGTGTCTGCTTAGGGTATTGGTTTTGGCCCAGCCCCATCGATATAGATGTTCCGTTCCATAGAGTGAGGATAAAAGAAAACGCTGGGCAGAGGGAGGATAGCATCAGAGCTTAGGTGGTAAGAAGTGACATGGTTGACATCAAAGCAATGTCTTAGCCAGGACACCAGGGAATAGCACACTTTCAGGATTTGCATGTTTTTGGGTATTGAGAAAAAGCATCCCAGTCACAAATGTCAATGGTTGCACACAAGGGCTGGGGTGGAAACCCTCAAGTAGCATTGACAGAACTGGAAACCAGTGTAGTAGGCTAGAGAAGAAGCACATAAATTGATAGCAAGCCCTGTGTGAGGCCTCACTTGGGACTCTTAGAAATAAATGACCTCCTAAGAGGGGCTGGAGGTTCTCCATATACAACAGAGACAATGACATGGAGGAAGGGAAGAGAAGGCAGGAGAGAAGAAAGAGCTGGCAGAGATGATAATGTTATACTGTGCATGTCCCAGGAACTGTTTTAAGCACCTTACATAAATTAACTCTTCATCTTCCCAACCATCATAGGTGGTAAGTATATTATTATTTCCATTTACAAATAAGGAGACAGACACAGAGCAATTGCATGAGGTCACACAGCTCACAGAGGTAAACCTTGGATGATTACTGTAAATATATATCTCCACTCAAATTTGTGTGGCCTAGGGGAAAATCAGGTTACAAATATAAGTCAGCATAATATTAAGAACTAAACTGTGTTCCATACCTGGAGACTTTATTTAAATGTCTCCAAGTGTCAGTTTTCTCATCTGTATGAAAGTTAATGATAACCATCTCAGAAAGATGCAATGAGGTGTGTTTATGTATTCCCGTTTTGTTCCAAAAATCAACTTTCATCAGATAAGCTAGCATCAGCAGGAAGTTGGAATGGAAGCAGAAGGGAAATAAGTACAGTGATATAAAATAGAGGCATGAATTACATGCTTCAGGGTAAATGGTCTAACAGTCAATGCAATAAGGAAATTCTGGTCAATATCTATAAGATGAAAAACCAATGGTTAAAGGATAAGTAGAATACTTTTTATATAGTAACCAGACGGGAGTTCTCCTTTGGGTTCACGTAGAGTATGATGGTGCTATTCTTAATATGAGACCTCATATCAACTTAATTTAGGTTTAATATAAGCAAAACTCACAAAAACAAGACTCTGAAATAGAATGGAGGCAGTAAGCATTATGATTCTGCTGCAGCTAAACTTGAGGGAGACAGCATAATGAAAGGTTTAGAGTGCAGGACAGACTGCTGAGGTTGGAAACCAGCTGTGCTGCCTACTAGATGTGTGATCTAAATTCTTGTGTCTCCATGTCTTCATTTGAAAAATTGGGTTAATACTGTAGTACCTAATACTTCAGGTTATCATGAAGATTAAATTAGGATTGTATAACAAAAAGCATTTCCTGGAAGAGTAGAGAGACTGTGTATCTTTCAACACTCCTTCCTTGGTATTGCTTTTCTCAGCTTAGTTTTTAAAAACTATTGGGCAGCAGTGAATTAGAGACTATCTTCTAGCAAGTCTCTTTTAATTTTTTTTTAACTTTTAAGTTCAGGGGTTCATGGACAGGATGTGTAGGTAGGTAAATATGTATCATGGGGGTTTGTTGTAGAGATTATTTCATCACGAATGTATTAAGTCTAATATCTATTATTTATTTTTTCTGCTCCTCTGCCCTCCGGTAAGCCCCAGTGTGCATTGTTCCCCTCTATGTGTCCATGTGTTATCATTTAGCTCCCACTTTTAAGTGAGAACATGTAGTATTTGGTTTTCTGTTGCTGCGTTAGTTTGCTAAGGATAATGGCCTCCAGCTCTATCCGTGTTACGGCAAAGGATGTGATCTCACACTTTTTATGGACGCATAGTATTCCATGGTGTATATGTACCACAGTTTCTTTATCTAGTCTATTGTGGGAAATCAGAATAAATAAAAGCTTTTCTCTTCAAAGCTTTCCTCTTAGTTCATTATGAATCAAAGTTGCTTCAAAGGTTAATTTACTTTAAAGCTTTTGCTAATAATCTTAAAGTAGCTGTTAGTCGTAATAAAGAAATAAGTGCATTCCGTGTTCTTAGTTCTTACACTTTAACCAAGACATTTCCCCTGACATGCCTGGACAAGCCCAGGCAAGTCTTAGGTCAAAGCTTATTCCCCTTCCTTATTTGAAAATGTTATCACTTCTCTAAGCATTCCTCAAGTTACGCCCTCTTTTCCTTTGTTCTCCTCTGCCTTTACTTCTTTAGAAAATTTCTAAGTTTTTGGCCAGTTGGGTCAAGCATAGAATCTGAGGTCTGGTTCTGGCCCCTGGAAACTGGACACAGCAGTAGGGCGATTGCGTCAGGTTATGAAAGTCCCTGTCTCCTTGTTCGGGTGTGCTCTCCTGGCAAGACTGCCAGTGGGTTGCACCCTTCCTGCAGGAAGTAAACTAGCCTTGCTGAGTGATCCACTGTCTCAGGTGGATTTGTCCCGATATTGCAAACCTGTTTCCAACATCTGTCATTGTTGAGCATTTAGGTTGATTACATGAAAATCTGTATCTTTCAATGAAGGCAACTGAACTGTGGTTAATAAGGATATCCTCTTGTGAAAACTGAGGGTCATCAAATGTACCAGTGTGTATATGAGCATTCATCCCCTCTTAGGATTAAAGAGGTACCCTTTAGTCTTTCTTAGGCAAGGACCCTAAAGGCAAGGACATGTAGATGAAATGTGATCATCTAGTCATTCAACTAACATTGCATTTTTAGTAGAGACAGGGTTTCACCACATTGGCCAGGCTTGTCTCAAACTCATAAACCCCTGTATATATCTACTATATACAGACATTAAGAATACTTAGTTAAAAAAACAACAACAAATAACAAAATTGTTAAAATAGACATGGTCTTTGGACACATGGGGTTTTCTGTGGGGGAAGACAGATATTATAAAGAAATAAGAATAACACCCAAAGAAATAGTAATAACAACTCTCATTGATTGTCCATGTAATCAGCTATGTAACTTTGCATGTACTATCTTATGTGATACTTACACTACTCTGTGAGGTATAATGAGTTACTGCCTGGCCTTTAAAAAGAGGAAACTGGCTGGGCACGGTGGTTCATGCCTGTAATGCCATCACTTTGGAGGCCAAGGTGGGCAAATCACGAAGTCAGGAGTTCGAGACCAGCCTGGCCAATGTGGTGAAACCCTGTCTCTACTAAAAATAGAAAAATTAGCCATGTGTGGTGGCCATGCATGCCTGTAATCCCAGCTACTCAGGAGACTGAGACAGGAGAATGGCTTGAACCAGGAGGTGGAGGTTGCAGTGAGCCAAGATCGTATACCACTACACTCCAGCCTGGGCGACAGAGCAAGACTCTGTCTCAAAAAAAAAAAAAAAAAAAAAAAAAAGGAAACTTATGCAAGTGAACAGAGCTAGTGAATGTTAGAGTTTGGATCTGAACCTCTGGAGCCATTTAACTGTTCTTTTACATGTAAAACCTGCAATTAACATAATGACATGACATATATAGAAAGTTTAGTACAATGCCTGGCTCTTGATAAGTACTCAGCTCTTTTTCTTGCTTTTTCATTTCTATTGGCTCCTCCTTTTCAGTGCTTTTCTACATGACTTTGGAGTGATAGTTGAGGTTGACTGAGGTCTCCTCATCCATTTTTCTTTCTTAGCTATCTAAAAATGCTATTCCTTTAATTTCCCCTTTTCTTCAGCCTGGTCTGTAAATGGTGGTGCCCTCCCAGGATCTATCTTTAACCCCTGTGTCATCTCTCTCCGTGGCTTCCATTCTTATATTGATTCCATCGACTCGCCCATCACCAGCTGTAGCTCTGGGTTCCCTCCTGATCACCAACTTGGTGTGTTCCATAGGCATTCCAAATGCCACACGTTTAAACTGGAAACCAGTGTTTCTCTGCTCCCCAAGCTGCAGTTCCTCTTGCATTCCCTATCCTGGTAAATCCAACCACCATTCTTTCAGTTACAGAGCCTAGAAATCTCAGTGTCATCTTAGGCTTCTCCTTCCCCCAGCTTTCTCACTCCTATTCATGCCATACCTGGTCAGTTGCCAAAGTCTCACTGCAGTGTCTCCTTACATTTGTCTCATTTATGCAAACTGCCGCTGCCGCCTTCAGGCTTGCACATTCTCTCACCTACACTATTGAAATCTTGTCCGATTTGCTTTTGCTACCTTTGGGACATCAACCTCTCCATGCCATCATTTACCTGGGTGCTAAAGAGTTACCATCCTAAGGCATAGCTATGATTATATCTGTATACTCCCCACAAATCTTCAGTGATTACTTTTCTATGAACTGAATTTTTGCATTCTCCCCAAATTCATATTTCAAAGTCTAAATCCCCAGTGTGATGGTATTTGGAGGTGGGGTCCCATCTCATAAATAGGATTAGTGTTCTTACAAGAGGAGGCATGCGAGAGGTGATCTCTCTCTCTTGGCCTCAGTGAAGTTATAGCAAGAAGGCAGTGTGAAACAAATGAATCATGGAACCCCAAAATCACTAAACCAAAGGGAAAAGTCAAGCTGGGAACTGCTTAGGAAAATCTGCCTCTCATTCTATTTCTAAAAAAAAAAAAAAAAAAAGATTAAAAAGTGACATGCCTCCCTCACAAGGAATTGCCTTGTGGACAAAGGACAGACAGGACTCAAAGTTATCCCTCTGCTCACTGAGATAAATACATGTCTGCTTGCTTCCTTTGGAAAGGCTAATCAGAACCTCAGAAGAATGCAACCAATTGTTACTTATCTACCTATTACCTGGAAGCCCCATCCCTGCTTCAAGTTGTCCCACGTTTTCTGGGCCAAACCAATGTACATCTTACATATATATCTTGGCTTCCCAGTTTTCAGAACAGTGAGCTATATGGTTGTTTATGCTACCTAGTCTATTATAATTTGCTATAGCAGCCCAGAGTAAGATATAGCTATTAAATCTAGCAATTTTCTCTGCATCGAGCACCCTGGCCTTCGTCCTGCCCATATGTTTTGGTAATAGATAGAAGAAGCCTGACATTTGAATAGAGTCCAAACCAGCAAATCCCATCAGTTAGTGGAGAATATCTTAGTTAGTGGCCCCTTCGTTAGTGGAGAATCCATAGGTCTACCTCTCTGCCTGGGCTGCCTTTACCTTTTTAATTGGCCAGTCCTTAAAGAATAAATGCAAATACTACATCCTTGTCTTCATTTAGTACTTCCTTCCTCCAGTGTCTTGGTGGTGATTTATAGGTGGATGATATGGAGAAATGTAGAGCATATAATAATATTACTAAGTAGATTTATAACTACATCAAGGAAGGAATAAATATTGGGTATTAGTTAAACTAAGCTGGGCTACAAAATTTTCTCTTTGATCTTTTGCTGCTAGGGATTTTTAAATTCAATGACATGGATGAATACACAGAAGAAATGTTAAATGTATAGTGACACAAAACAGGATTAAAAATTTAAAATGATTCTGACATTTGGGGTAAATATAAAATCCTATAGCAAGGTTCTGATAGTTAATAGTGCAGGGATCAGTAGAGCAAAAGCATAGAACTAGAGCTTGAGAGGCTCAAGAGCTGTGTCCTTCCCCAGCGCTGCCTCAGAGAAGGGCAGAGCTGAATACACATGGTGTGTATGAGAAAGTGACGGTGGTGAGAGGATCAGCCAAGAGAATTCTGTGAATAGAAGGTCGTGGATGACTTGTGTATTTTACTTATGTATCCACATGTTCAAGGTAGGTAAAGGAGGGGGAGGGGATAGACACAATCTATCAGAGATCTCTATAATCTAAAATTTTAGTTCTGCTATATATTCTGTAAAACTAAATTGATTTCGGTGCTAACTTGAGGTCTCTCTGGTAAAGCAACAGAAGTCAGCAAAGTCCTGCTACACACCAACCATGTAACAAACCCCTAAGAGGGATGAGAGAAATATAAAGATGAAGTTCTTAGTTTTTCAAGGATATGAGCATGTGGCCATGTTAGCAGTGTTACAACACACTTGGTTAGTGGTTATACCTGGACAGATGGATAGATGAGTGGCTGAGAAAGATGGAAGGGTGGACAGACGCCACAAATGACATCAAGAAGCAAATATTAACTGTGAGAGACAGAAGTGTTGTGGCAGCAATGACAGTGGAGCTGATTGTCATGGTGTAATGGAAAGGTATGGCCTTTGGAGTTTTAAGACATGGATGCAGTATTAGATGGACCATTAACTGCTTGTGTAACTTTAGGCATTGTACAAAACTGAGTACTGGACTGACTTTGGGAAGACTCTAATTTTCTGCCAAAAATGTGGCTTTTAGCCTTTCCCTTGTTCTAACAAATCATTTTGAGTCTTATTACCTAGACAGGAAAGTAAACTTTTTAAAATTACTTCTTTTGGCCTGTTCATGCTGTGATAATATCCACATTAAAACCTTAATGTGTAATGTTGTAAGTCCAAAGCAAAGATAAGGATTTTAAAATAGATTAATCCAATTAATCTAAAAAAATAGGATTTTAGCTCAACAAAAGTAGTTTGCCCAGTCTTTACGGATGGGTTACACAGCGGGATTAAGTTGCATGGGGTTTCGTGGCATATTTGATTCTGTACTTTTCATTATTTGGGGATAGGAGCATGTAATTTGTTTTCTATCGCTAGACTATTCTAGTATAAAACACTAGTTGTTAAATTATAAAGAACCCAGGTGTATGAGCATAGGCTTAGATGAACCCTAAAGCTCCTGAAATTGCACGTAAGTCTTCACAGCATGATGTGATGGCTCACTCCTGTGCTCCTATACAGCTCCTGCGCATACCAGCCAGGAACTCTGCCCTTCTGGCATGAGTGACTATCCCAATTTTCCTGTGTCCCTCCAACCAAGCTGTGAGGCCCTAAGGGAAAGGAGCCTTCAAATCTGTAACCCCAGTTTAGTCAGGCACATAATAGGTAGTGTTTTTAAAACTATTGGTTGAATAAGTGAGTGAGGGTGTAGAGTTTGTGCTTACTCAAAGTAATTGTTTGGGACATATTAAAACTAAGCTATTGGTTTAATATAAATGTGTTCTCCAATATAAAAGAGTAGTAAGTGCTCCGGGAAAGAAGAGGGAGCATGGGGCATGAGACAGAGAGGTAAATAGCTATAGCCAGGAGAAGTTTGTGAAATCCTGGGTTACACTCGATTTGGCAGATTTTGTTACTAGAGGATTCTCAGGGCCTACTGGTATCGTGGAATTCCCAGAAGTGCATTTTGTATATGGTCGTTTAAACTTATTTGAACATAGAACCTCCCCCCTTTTCTTTCCACGGTGCACTAATTATCAATTTAAAGAATATTCATGAAACTGAATTTGGGAAATGCAGTCATAGTTTCTGAGCCGGAAAGAAGAAGGAAGGGGGAGAAAGAGAATGAAAATATGACTATTTGCGTTGTGGGGTGTTAAAAGCAACCTGTTTACAGGTATCAAACAAAAAAGACTTTCATATTGCTACAATCTTCATTTCTGCCAGCATAAATATGCTATCTGTTCTTGATCATTGGACCGTCGACCTCAATTGTGGTTACGAAATAGGAACATTCTGCTTGGACCATTTTGCGGAACTCAGAGACAAATGCCATCTCGGAGCTCAGGCATAAGGACCCACCTCCAAATCCGGTTCTTTGGTACACTGTTCACTATTATGCATATGTCATAGAAAGCTAAGAAAGGAGAATGAAAGAACATGACAAACAATAATAGCAGCAACAACATACTTCACAACGAGTAACACCCCTGGAATTTCTGCAATTACACAGGTCCCTTTTGGATCTCTGGGTTGCTTAGGAGCAATTCGGGTGAAGTGCTGCTGGCAAGTCTGGTCACCCCCTCAACCCTAGAAAAGCATGGCTTGGAGCTCTTCAGCTCCTCTCAGGATAGTTTTTGTTCAACCCAGTCAGGCTCAGCATCACTATCACCATCTATCTCTCTAAAAGACTTAGGAATATTTTTTCAAGGCTTATCTGAGTGTAGTTTTATGTGATTACACCATTTTATGAATGTGTAAGCAAACACTTACATAATATTTTAAAAATTAAACTCGAGTGTCTATAAACTATGTAAAACACATTTATCCTATTTTGAAGCTTATAAGTTATACGGAGAAAGAGGTTCAAAAGAGGATGCAACTCAAACAGTTGGGTTAGAGGAGAATAATACAAGAGTTGCTGCTGCTGTTTTTTCAAGGAAGCACAGGAAGGAGCAGGAGTGGAAACTAACGAGAGAAGCAGCAAAAATATGTATGGCCAGAGTAGGGGGTTAGCAATGGACTGGACTTGGCTTCATCACTGCTGCAAGGTCATCTCAACTTCTGTTATCTTTGGAAAACTTTCTCAAAGAAGACGAGGAAATTCCTAAGATGCTAGGATACTTTGTGAATTTATAAGGAGTCATATTACCTCTCCTAACTTGCGCAGTTTAAACCTTTAACCATTCACACAAATGCACTGTTGGGGAAAATTGTTTTGCTTTGCAAAGGCACATCTAAATATTTGCAAATGCAGCAACAATAAGCACATTCTATATTGTATTGCCATTATTCAGTTGCATGTTATTTTCTTGCTCCTAAATTGCAAGCTCCTCAGGAACTCATCTTTGAATCCCAAGCAGTAAGAATGAAACCTGGTGTTTAATAAATACTGATAAACATATTTGGAGTAAGATGCATTTCTTAAATAAGACTCCCCCAAAGCAAAAGGCCAAAGAGGAAAAAGTGAAAATAATTGATTACATCAAGGCATTCTGTTCAGTAAACTAACTCGTCAATAAAGTTAACAAAGGGGTTAACTTTTGCAGAGTTGGAGAAATTATTTGCAATCTTCAAAATGCAGATGTAATTAACATCTATTATAATACACACACACACACACACACACACACACATATAACAAACTCCTGTAAATCCACAAGGGCAAGACAGGAAATCAAATATTAACTGAGCAAAAGTTATGAATAAGCCATTTCTAGAAGGGACAATCCTATAATGTCCTGGAGCTGTGTTGTGCCATCCTATGAGAGCCTATTACGAAATTTCACTAGGTAGTTGCTAAAGGGTAGCTTGAAATTGGCCATACTGCAGTATTTATACCATGGAAATTGACAAACTGCACAACAAATCAGGCTCCCTTCTCTTTGGTCATCTCCTAAAGCCAGGAGTTAAACATTTACCAGCCCAATGCTAGAGAAATCCAAATGACTAACTTTCATGTGCATGAGCTCACTAATAGAGAAATGCAAATCAAAACAATATTGACATGCCACTTTTATGTCTAATCAAATTAGCACAAATTTGAAAGTTAGATAATAACAAGTGTTGATGAGAATATAGGCAAATGGAAACACCAAGCACAGCCAAGAGATTTTAAGTTGGCACAGACTTTTTGGAGTGCAATCTGGCACTGCCTGGAGAAAATGTGTGCATATGCCTGATAATCCAGTAATTTCACTCACTGGTATATATCCCATAGGTTTGTGCAAGGAAATACATAAGGATGTCTATACAGTGTCATTTTTGGTTAAAAAGTTGGAATGAACAGGAAAATAAGTAAAATGAAGTACTGCATATGATGGAATATTATGTAATAGAAATAATGTATTAGATTTTCATAAAGTAATAAACATAAGTGGCTCTTAGTAAATGTCTAATGCTTTTCTAAGTTCTTTGCACACATTAATTCATTCACTCCTTACATTTTTAAAAAGTGAATATTAGTAACTCTATCTTACAGGAAAGGAACATGAGGATCAGAGAGTTTAAGTAATTAGCATAAGGTCACATAGCATGGAAGAGCCAGCATTCACCCTATGCAGTATCATCTGATAGGAACTGTGGCCTGATAGGAACTGGGCCACACAGCAGGAGGTAAGCAACAGACAGGTGAGTGAAGCTTCATCTGTATTTGTAGCTGGTCCCCATTGCTCACACTACCACCTGAGCCCTATCAAGTCAGCTGTGACACGAGATCTCATAGGAGCATGAACGTTACTGTGAACTGCACATGTGAGGGATTGAGGCTGCACCCTCTTTACGAGAATCTAATGCCTGATGATCTGTTTCTGTCTCCCATCACCCTCTGACACTGTCTAGCTGCAAAAAAACAAGCTAAGGGCTTCCAGTGATATTCTACATATGGTGAGTTGTCTATTTCATTATATGTTACATTGTAATAATAATAGAAATAAAGTACACAATAAATGTAATGTGCTTGAATCATCCCAAAAATATCCCTACCCCTGGTCTGTGGAAAAATCATCTTCCACAAAATTGGTCCCTGGTACCGAAAAGGTTGGAGACTGCTGGTCTAGATTTTCCCCTCTTAATCATTATGTTCTACTGACTAAAAAGCTTAAAAAAAAACAAAGCTTAAAAGCATTAAGTAAAAAACAGAAAAGAAGCAGAGAAAGATCTGTAGTACAATTTTTATCTGAACTAAAATGTACTAAAAACACTACATACTTCTCAGGATGTACACATATTTAAGGGCATATAAGAAATGCATTAGGGTCAGGATAGGGGATGGTAAGGACAAATCATCAAATGACTGTATCACATATTGAGCAGTATAATTAATTCAATTTGGTAGATTCAAAGACCAAATATAGCCAATGAATGAATATTTAGCATCCTATAGACTTAGAGGGTGTTATGTTGAATACAAGACAGCATTTGATAATTGACCCAAAATACTGTCTTTCTCAATCTGTGGTTGTAATAAATCTGACTTGTTGAAACAGAATGCGTAGAAAATAAGAATCATGCTGCATGTTAATGCATTCTTTTTCTTTTTTGGAAGACAGGGTCTCACTCTGTTGCTCATGCTGGAGTGCAGTGGCATGATCTGGGCTCACTGCAGCCTCCGCCTCCTGGGTTCACGTGATTCTTGTACCTCAGCCTCCCGATTCGCCAAAATTAGAGGCATATGCCACCATACCTGGCTCATTTTGTATTTTTAGTAGAGACGGGGTTTTGCCAGGCTGGTCTCAAACTCCTAACTTCAAATGATCCGTCCACCTTGGCCACCCAGAGTGTTAGGATTATAGGAATGAGCCACCACACCCAGCCACTAATACATTCTTAATCTTTTATTAAAAAAAAAAAAAAAAAAGACATCTGATTATCATTAACTCTTGCCCAGAAGTCCACAACCATGAAAAAATAATTTTATGATTCCACCTTAGAATGAAAATACAAACACTGAGTTTTCTGCATGCCACATGGAGCAAATGTTTAAGATTCAAATTTTAAAAACTTAGGAAACATGGTAAGAGTTTTTTATGTTTGCTTTCAAACAATTTCAAACAGAAGTACTTATGGTATCATTTAAATTTCCTTGCCGGATGGAAAAATGATTCTTCTTTCTCCATAAGCATGGCCAAGTTACTTGGGAATTAGGCAAATAAGACAAAAAGGAAAAACAGTCTCTCAAGTCAGTTTGTTTTTCTAATTAAAACAGGTAAATGTCAATATTGCAGAGACTCAGATGTTGTCATTTTCCTTTAAAAATTACTGGGTAAAGATTTTTCTTATTTCCCTTTGAAATTACTCAACAGGTTGCCTCTAAGCTAATATCTTTTCCACACACATTTAAAGATCATGCATAAATGAACAGATTGGGAGTTCAGTCGAACTCCTGGTGGCTGTTAGATCACAAGTGATCAGGCCTGCATCTGCTTCCCTCTGGCTGCATCTAAACAAAGCCAATTATACTAGAGAAAGCAATCAGGTGAACATCTAGTTCATCTAGCTTGACAGGTGTTTCACATTGTGGGAGTAACACTGCATTTATGGAAATGTTTGATACCTGTGCACTCAACGTGGCAGCCACTAGCTATGGGTGGCTCTTGAGCACTTGGAATTTGGCTAGTGCAACTGAGGAATGGAATTTTTTTATTTCACTTTTAAATTTAAGTGGCCATACCTAGCTACTGGCTCCATACTGGATGGTATACGATGGCATTGCATTAGCAGGGTGATACCATGAAGCAAGCATATGTTTAAAGTTTCCATGACAAAATATTCTAATATATAAATATGTAAATTGGAAAATACATCATCAGGATTTTTTACTCACTAAAGGTTAATTATTACTAACATTTGGTGTATATTATTCCAGACTCTTTGTTCTAAGGCAAATAAACACACTCAACCATAGGAAGATTTAAAAATATATAAATTAGAATCACAGTATACATACTAATCTATAGCTTACTTTTCTCTCAACAATACATGGTGACCGACCATCTTTATCAGTACAGAGACATATTTACAGCTACACGAGACAATGCATTCTCTTCTTTGCTAAGCCTATCTCATGTCTGTCATTTCCAGCCAAGAAGTCCTGAGGAACACAAGGGACCAGAATCACAGTTATGATGCTGCTTGAATTAAGAGCCTTATCTCAGGATGAAGGTGGAGAAGTAATAGGTGGAAACTCAAAGAAAGACCTATGGATGCCAGGTGGAAGCAGTTAAATTTCTTTATATACTCTAAAGGACTTTGAGCAAGGTAGTGGCATGGTCAAATCTGTCATTGAAGAGGTTGACCCTGGTGGTAACCTATACGAGACTAGAGCAGAAGATGGTAGGCAGAAAAGTCAGATTTGGTACAAAGGTTTGTTTACATATCAGTTACCAACTCAGAATACCTCTAACACTGCTGTGCTATTGCATTTCCAGAGCAAGCTCACAACCTTCTATCTAGCTTGCTCTCTCACAAGAAAGAAGTGACACACCCTGCTTTACAACAGTTTAAACTATTGTGAAAATATAAAATGATTCATTAACTAAACATTTACTGAGCACCTACTATATGCCAGCCATTAGAGAAATAGCAGTGCCCCAAAATGAAGTCTCTGCCCCCATGGGAGAGATTGTAAAAGGAATAAATTTGGGGCTATGGGATTAAAATTAAATAAGTTTAATTTTGAACATATACATTTTGATATGCCTATTAGACATCCAAGTGAGGTATAAAGGAGTCAGCTGAAATATGAGTTGAAGGCAGTTTTTGGTTAGGATACATTTTGGGGGGTCATCAGAGTATGCGATGAGCTAGTTAGTGAACACACAAAATGAAGAGGAGTCCGGGAGATGAGACCAAAAAAGGTGATGACAAGAATGGAGCTGGAGAGGAAGCAACCATGAGCCATGGTTCTAGGACCAGAATCTCCAAAGAATAGGGGAGGTGCTGAGGTTTAGAACTATGTATAACTGCACCAAGGAGGCAGGGTTAGTAGTATTGACCTGACCACGGTTAGATGGTATGAGGTTCCAGGAGGATTGATTTTAAGGAGAGCAGGACATGAGTCTAGAAGAAGCAATGAGGAGCAAAACCAACACCTAGCCTGTCACTAAGTCCAGTAGTACAAGAGGTGTGGAAAATAAGACATGGCCACTTGGGAGGGCTCTAGGGAAGCAATAGAATTAAGGAGAGCCAAATTTCCAGTAGGAAAGGGAAGGTACTATTCAGACAAGATTAAAAATATAATGGACTGTGCTGATTGCAAGTGAGTTTTGGAGTTCACAGAGCAACTCATACTTTGAATGTGCATAAGAAGGTGCTCTTTGAAAAGGCGGGGGATGGAATCAGAGATGCACAGAGCTGTGTGGGCACAAGAGACCACAGGGTGAGAGAAGACCTGGAGTCCTTATTTTCTAATTGTGGTTAATATAGATAGGAACAAAGGGCATGACAGAATTAGTCCCAGTGTTCTTTGAGGCCGAATGGTGGTGCTGTATTGAGAAGGGAGGAGGAGCTAGCTCTTCTCTATTATGCTCTTCCATGTTGTGCTATAAATTGGGGGGAAAAATTAAGCCTTTGGTACTAATGTAGAAATGCAATCATTTAAAAAACATTTTTAACGTGTAATGTGTTTCCTGTGTTGTGGCAATCTAGCACTAGACAGCATGGATTTTTCTAATACTGCAAAAAATATCAGTTGGACCCCTACTATTGTACTGGGTATGGACAGCAATGTAAAGAAAGGAAAGCAGTCATCTCCAGAAAACACAAGCACTCAAATACAGCTGTGCCTACTGTCCAGCAAGGGATGAGAAGAGATATGCCAGCCGCAAACCTTTTTCTTGCTCTTTGAGATTCTAGGAGTTGCATCTTCGCTGTCTGCAGAGCAAAGGTCAGCTGTCCACTTCTAGTATTCCTATGTTGAGTATTTATAACATTCACATAACAAACTAAATCAGACAATCATACACATATCAGACCATCTTCATTGTTCAAAATGTGGGGGATCTATTTCCCACACCCAACCAGGCTTGGATTTCCTCTGTGTTTAAAGAAGTGAGAAAATGTTAGGAAAAAATTAATATAGAGTCAGCAGAACTAGAAATGACAAACATACGCTATATGTGCCACCCTTCTCCGTCCATATGTCAGATGTGCTAATAATTTGGGGGATTCTTTCCTGTTGATCTTTTCCACATAGTACTTCAGACAGTCATTACCAATTATTGAGAATTGGGCCACCCCTGATAACAGAGGTGGTGCCACCTTTTCAGATACATAAAGTAGGTTCTGAAATGGGATAGAATGTCATGGGGTTTTAAATACACGCTTGAATGATTTCTATGCTCACTTATTGTATCCACAAGGTCCTGAGATGAGAAAACTCTGGTTTCAAAGTATCTTCTCCAGAAGAGAGGACAAGAGACAATCTACCATGAGATACTGCTAGACATTTGCTCACTGATGGTTTGATTTTGTACGAAGCCAAATGGCTTCAGTGAGGATGGCTATCTCCTGCCACAGGTACATCCCCAAATCTAATAGTTAGTTGGCATATCATGAAGTTCACATGGAATTTGGTGTAATCATGGTGATTCTACAAAGCTCACAGCATTGACTGCAGCAAAGATTTGTTTTGGTTTTTAACTTCTAATATTAGATTAAGTTGTTCCCAGATGTATTTTGTTAGGAAAATGTTCTTATACTTCCTTAACAATCTTAAAACCACTTTTTAAGTTTTCGCCTGGGAAAGGCTTTCTTCACCTTCTCATATTTAGAATGAATGCTAACCAATTTGGTCAACCATATAAGCTCAGAGCTTGGAGTCATTTAAAGTTTCATTTGGAGAAGCAGACTTGGAGCAGATATAGCATTTTTGTTGTTCTCTGTAAATTGAAATAAGATAAGAACAGGCATTAAGCTGCTTAGAAATCTGAATTAGAGAAACAATTATTCTAATACACATGATAGGGGAAAGGATCTCAGAGCTCATAATCTCCTGATTTGTATGAAAAACTGTCACTCTGTGGATGTCCATGCTTGACTGGAGTTTCTGAGAAGTATTCTAAGCCTCCTTTTCTCACTTTTATCTCCTCGGATTGATTTCTGGTTCTTTTGAAAATGATTGTTCCTCTTTAAAACTTTCTGAACATAGCACAATGCATTATCTGTATCATTTGGCTCTCTAAATACTCTGCTATTATACTTGGATTCTTACGCGTGAGCATGCCTTGTTGGTATTTGCAGTTGAAATTTATTCAATGAAATGTGAAATTACTTTGTAAGATACATTTAGAGCATTTGACTTAGACTAAGCATGCTGAGCTAAAAAGGTTCAGGAAGTTATAATCTTAGATATTTAATATTGTTCATGACAGGGTACCTTTTCATTTTTGACTGCCTGCTTTTTGACCTCCTGCAGTGGCCACCAGAGGGGTAGGAAGTCAGTATATAAAAGATCATTTCAATGGTGACTTCACATTTTTGACATCTTTGATGTCAGAACTGCCATAACTAGGGTGTGTAGTCAGGGAGCTGGTCTGAGCTTCATCATGTCTGACACCTTGTACCTCACAACCTGCTATCCCCAGAAGTGGTTCCTGAAAATGGTTAGTATTGCTATATGAGCTCACCCAGCCTTAGGCCACCCCTTTCCTGAACAGAGCTTATTTTCTATGAAGGAGAGTAAGAACTCTAATCCCTGAGAATCAGAAAAAAAAATTAGCTGGATATACTTAAGAGGAGGTCAAACTCACTCAGCACGTTCAGAGACTGAGGAGTCAGGAAACAGAACAACAATAACCAGGCTGCTTTAATTCCTACAAATACTTCAAGGAGCACCCTGGGCCTGAAAGATACATCCCTCTACTTGGGAGCTGGTGAAAAATCAGCACTCCAGATCAAGAGATCCTCAATGATTGAGAACACAGCACAGCTCATGTGTTTCCAGAGTCTGGTACATGGTAACCGATGTGTGCTTGGTTAGCAAATGGTGAAAGTCAGAATCGAAAGACAAGATTCAGACATGAGCAGCCAGATGGGTTCCCATGCCCAGACTACCGCACACCCACATTTTCTCAAGTGCCTAAAGACAACCACCAACCAGAGATGCTCTGTAGAGTGCCATGTAGTAACTGTGAATCCTATTAGAAACTGAAAACACCATTCCTCATAAATCTCTCTTTAGGCCCGCTTCCTTTCTCTATGGTGGCTGTGCAAATTCTCCTTTCAGATGTTAAGAAATTGATGTAAGTACCCACTGTGGTCATCTAGAAGCCTGAGGAAGGGAGGAATGGAAGGGCTCTGGAGTTGTCTTTATGTTACTGCTTCTGTTTTTTTTCTCTCATTGAAAAATCTTCCGTGGAGGACACATTTCTGAATCTACTTGTCTTAAAGCTTGGATCCAAATGACATGCTGTTGGGTCTCCCTCCTTCGAGGAGCTGCTGCCCATGGCTTCAGGAAGGAGCCTTGTCATTACCACAGAAGCTGCTCTGTGCACCTCTTAGCATGGCTATGATGGTAAATTAATAATGCATATAATAGCCATGCTAAGAGGTGCACAGAACAGCTTCTGCAGTAATTCTTCTATGAGACCTTGCTACACACATGCCATTTTCCTTGTAATTTCTCTCACTAAATAGGAAGAGTGACATATTTTGGCCAGTGGAGCTGTGTGCCAATATGACTACAAGCAGAGGCATTTGAGAGTTCATACCTGCTTTTGCATGTCTGCCAGAAGAACATGCCTGGGTTAGCCAGCTGGAAGCATGTGGAAGATTCACAGAAGAGAGCTGAGTCACGCAGGTGATACTAAAATTACTCCCAGATGTGTGCACCACAGACAATAGCCGGTCAACTCTGAGACCTAGTTGCGTCCCTGGACAAGATCAGGAGAATGGCCCAGTATAGTCTGAACAACCAACCTACAAACTGGTAAGCTAAATGCCTACTGTTATATGTCACTGAGTTTTGGATTGGTTTGTTACACAGTGTTATTACAGTGATGGACCCCAGATAGAGCTACTTTGTTTTGCCGTTGAGGGATAGCATAATTCTGTGATTGAGGCACCAGATGCTAGAAGCAAAAAGATTGGGTTCGCATCTTGCCTCTGCCACTCACTAATTACAGTGAATCATCACTTAAATTCTCTATACCTCAGATCCTTCATCTGTAAAATGGAAACACTAGTATCTATCGACTGGGGGCTAATATGAAGATTAAATAAGCTAATTATCTGAAGAGCTCAGAACTATCTCTGCCATATAATATGCACTATAAATATGCTGTTATCATTGGCTATCATGTTGATCGGCATTGGTGAAAAGTCAAAATGGTTTGAGTCTGTATGTCTCACAGTCTGTCTCTTTCCTCTTCATTAGGGAATGTTAATGGGATTTTTCTAAGGAGTTTCGTTTTTATTTCAAGTGCTACTACTGCTTAGGGTGGGCAAGAAGTTTTTTAAGTCGGCCTCACTGTCTTCTCTCTTTTTATGAGCCAGTCTGTGCCATATCTGGAGATATTTACTGAGACTTTTGGCATTTGAGTATTATTTTTCTCTAGATATCAGTGTTTATACAAATCTTTATTTTTATATATTTTTTTTCAATTTTGAAAGGTATATGGGAGATTATGGGTAAGTAGCTCTTTGACTCAGAGGTAAAACAATATAGTTTCAAATAACCAAATAAAACCTTGTTTATTTGTCTCTCCTTATTTGGATTTTCCATGTATTAAGAATAACTTGGCAGATTAATATTCTTTGTTCCTTTTCCATATTTTGAGTCTATGTCAAAATATGTAATTTGAAAGGTACTTGGGGAAGTTCCCTGACTTACATACTCTGTTAGTTCTTTGGCTCATGGGATTAAAAATTGTTGGAAATGGAAGGTACTTTAGAAATTACCCAGTCTTTCCAGTTACAGATGAGGGAACCAAAGCTCAGACAAGTTAAGTAGCTTGTTTGTGGTTCCAGCAAAAGTTAGCAAAACAACTTGGGTAAGAATACAGAGCTCTCCCAAGTCCAGTGGACTCCTACTTTTGTAGTGTTTAATAATTGATATGCACTAGAAAAAATATATAGTGTAATCTGTACACATAATAAAAAGACATACTACCAAATTTTTGAAGTAGGACACCATCAATGACATAGAAACTTCTTGTATATACAGCTCTAATCTTAGCGTACGGTATCTTGTTGCAACCCTAACTTGATACATTTCCCAAAGAGTCACCATTTTTCTAAATTTCATATTTATAATTTTATTGCACATTGTATGTTTACCTAAATTATGTATTTAAATAAAAATGATATCAGTCTTGCTTTTTTCACTGTACATTATATTCTAATACTCATCTACATTCTTGCCTATAACTGAAGTTCATTTATTTATATTGTTTAAATTGAGTCTTTTTATTTTTTGCTATAAAGTAAAATTGCTATGAATTATCTTGATCATGTCTAATGAGATATGTATAAAGTTTATTTAGGGCAAGTGATTACAAGTGGAGTTTCTGGAACATAGGTTAATATACATGCTCAACTTTGTAAGCTAATACCAAATTGTGTTTAAAGTGGTTTTTCTTTCTCATGTGCAGCACCAGGATTTTAGAATTCTTAGTGTAGTCTTTCAGCTAGTAAATCCAGTACTAGTAGGCATATTGTATTCTTAAGTTGCACTTCTCTAATGACTAATGTTGACCATCTTTTCATATCTGTATTTACCCTTTCTGTTTCCTCTTTAATAAAATGCCAATTTATGTGTTTTTTTTTCATTCTATTTTTCTTTTAGTTGACTTGTAGTTTTTAATAAATTCTGGACACTAATCCTATCAAATACATACATGACAAATTTTCTCAGGTATTTATTGACTTAACTTTTTATTTTCTGGTATCTTTTACTGAATAAAAATCTTGGTTTTAACATTGTCTTCAGTATAATTTTCACTATATCAAAGATGCATTTTGTCAACATAGAAAAAAGATTGTCTCCAAATTATAGAGACTTGATATGTGAAATAATCTATCTTAATTAATGCTATATCTGAAATGAGAGATTGATTTTTTTTTAAAATCAGAGAGATAAAAAACAGAAACCCCTAACACTTCGTTCTAAAAGAATAAGGGGTGACGATGATGGGAGGGCATAGATGGACCTTAACAGAACAAATACCTTAAAAAAAATGAATAAAACTTAGGGAGTAAACACTCATTCTCAGCTGTCAACTAATTTAATCTTCACTGCTTCTGAGCATAACATTTGAAACAAAAAATATAAAGCCATGCTTTTATTTTTTATTTTTATTTTTACTGCCTTTACCACTCAATCTGTTTACATTTCTATACTACCAAGCTATATGGGAGTTAACTTCACTGGCTCCCTTCACTCTTCTCTAATCAATCTCATTAAAGTCATCAACCTCCTAGGTGAAAAATTCATTAAGCACTTTTCAGTCCTAACATTACTTGATATCTCTGCAGCATTTGACAGTCCTGTTCACTCCATTTTTTTCTTGACTATCTCTCTGCCCTTGCCTCCCTTTTTTGTCATAATTTTCCGAGCTCTCAGAATTCCATCTCAAGTCTCTTTCGTCAGTTCTCCTCATGTGCACATCTCAAATAATCATGTTTTCCAGGGTTCTGCCACCAACTCATATTCTTTCCCTACTATGCTGGGAGGAATGTCATATACTCCCAGGGTTTCAGCTGTTTCTTATATGTTGAAATATTCATTTGTCATGTAAACCCCTTTCCTAAGTTCTAGAGCTTGCTTCTACTGAGCTCCTCCAGTGGCTTCCACCTATACTTCAATGATTCACAGATCTAGAGTACCAGCCCAAAACACTCTCTTGAACTCTAGACCCTTATTTCTTAATCCTCACTTATGTTCTCCGAGAAGTTTCTTAGGCACCCTATAGTCAAGACTTTCCAATCTGAACCATATTGTCCACTCCCTCCACCTCCTGAAGCCTCCTCTCACAGTACTTCCTTCTATGAAAATTAGAGCACTATCCATACAATTATTCAAGACAGAAAATTGAGTCATCCATGAGTCTCCTTTCTTTTCTCCACTCCATATTTAGCCAGATTGTAAACCTGATCAATTTAATCTCCTTAATATGACTGAAAACTGTTCCTCTTCATATCTGCTTTTCTTTAATTCATGCCCTCATTGCTTCTTTCTAGCATAAGTCTCTTAGCTAGATTCCCAACTTTGGGTCTTGGTCTGGTCCAGAAGAATCCATTTGTCACACTTCCACTAATGTATTTTTTTTCTAAAAAGTTCATGAGTGTTCTTTTTCTAGAGGCTAAAAATCCCAGCTCCTTACTATGAAATTTAAGATTCTGATGACCTGGGTCCTCTCTACCTCTCCAACCTCATCTCACAGCTGACACCTGCAAGTATCCAACAGATGAATCATACATTTCTATTTCAGGTAAGGTTACCTACATGTGTCTCACTTTGTTATACTTCTGTGCCTATTCATATGCTTTTCCTTCTGCTGCAATGACTTTTTCTTCCATTTCTTTGCCTAATGAATTTCTTTGAGGCATAATTCAAGTGTTCATGGGCACTGTGAAGCCTCCTTATTTTTTTCCAGGAAGCATTAGAAATTTTCTCTTGTGTTTACTTAGAGCCTTATTTTCCTACTGTAGTAAATGACAGAGAGCAATAAGTACTTGTTTGCATGACAATCTTCACCATCAAACTGTGAGCTCCTCAAGGAAAATTACCAAGTTCTAGTTATCTTTGTAGCCTCACTACTTATAGTTCCCAGTACACAGTGAGCACTTAATGTTTCTAGAATAGGTTAACTCAGTATGCATGAATATCGTGGTATAAACTCCACAAAAGCTTGTGTCTCCCATGGCTCCATTAGCAGTTCTAGAACATATAGGCAGTGACAGTTCTGCTTTTCTGTAGGATGATCAGTCTACATTTAGAATGCTCTGGTGTGATGCTGCTTTTAGATTAAGGCAGATCTAAACTGAAAAATATTAAGAGAACAATCAGAAACCCAACATCATGTCAAAGGAGCAATTATTGAAAAAATGGAAATTATTCTGGTGAGGCATCACAAATATAAAAGAAAATTAACAGTATCTATTGTAATAGGATTGAGAGCAAGCACTCTTTTTCTAATAAAACACAAAGATGGAAGATCAAAGTTGGCAATAAATTCTTTGCTGCTTCTCCCACTGAAAGGTTGAATCTAATTCTCTTCTCCTTGAATGTGGTTTGCTTGAACAATGGCACGGGATTAAAAGGATATGGCAGGATTTCCAATACTGTATCGGTAAGAAAAAAAATTCCAGCCTCTGCCTTGGTCTCTTGGAATGTCTCTTCTTGAGGTGCTCACACTCCAAACTCACTCACTCATTTTCATACTTTGAGAAGCCCAAGGCTCATAAAGAGGCCACATGTTGGTGCTGCCAGTGCCAGCAAACTCCTAGCTAACAGGTGACTTCAACTGCCAAGGACCTGTGAACCATTCTGGATGCCCAGGTTAGTAGATAACTGCAGCCACATGAAAAGCCTAAGCAAGAGCCAGTCAGCCTAATTCTTTCTAAATTCTGGATCCACAAATTAGGGTACCAAATAAAAAGCATTTTAAAAAATTATTACATTTGGGGCTTTTAACTATTAAAATGGGGTGGTTTGTTACCCAGAAACAGCTAAAAACAACCACTACAAATGTTGATTGATTGATTGATTTGATAACAATAAACCATTGTGACAAAAACTGACTTGTAGCACACACAGATCTCCCTTTAAGAAAGGTTTTGCTGCCCAGTTACAAGGAATGTGATTATCTGGCACCCTTCAGCTGTTGGCTCCTTCAGGTTCTACTTCATATCTGAACTGTGAGCTTGCTCGTTTCAGATAAGGCCCCAGCCAATGGCTGAGTAAGGCAATGGTAGCCAACGCCACATTCTTAGAATGTCCCCAGTCAATGTCTAACCAAAATGGGGTGTGAAGGTCTATCTCAAGCTTGTCCAGCCAGCAGCCCATAGGCTGCATGTGGCTCAGGACGGCTTTGAATGTGGCCCAACACAAATTTGTAAACTTTCACAAAACATGAGATTTTGTTGTGAAGCCAGAAGATTGGACACCCCTGGGCTAGCCATTTTCGTACAAGTGAGGACTCCTTGAATGAGCAACCTTTGCTCTAGAACACCCCCCTTAGGCTGGCAGGGACTTCATCTGCCTGCATCACGAGTGATGTCTCCACTTGTCCAGTACTGTCGCCTTCTCTTTTCACATGCATATTCCTCAATAAACCCTTCCTGTACCTATTCCATCTCAGTGTCTGCTTTGGAAAGAACACAAGACATACATCCATCTTGCATTATTTTAAGAAAATTATAATAGCAAAGAGCAACTTTGAAGGCATGGTAGCAAAACAAGGCCCATGAACACTTGTGGGGCTATTGGTCTTAGTTACTAATGACAAGGTTATTGCTTGTTTTACTGGGTTGAAGTAAAGTATGGCAATGATTTCATTATTGGCTACCCATACAGTTAGCAAATAGAAGTGCAAATAAAAGGAGTAAAAGGAGGGGATGAGACTTACACAGAAAGCACAAGGATCTTGATTTTACATCTGCCTGAAGTGGCAGGACACTCAATGGAATGATAAGCATTTAACAAAGATCTAATTGGCCTTCTCAGACATTGGCTGATTTTTCAAAACCTTAATCCAACTTCAGTAATTTCCCAACTTTATCAGAAATCCTCATCTGACACTGCTTGCTTAAAAATGTGTAGGTGAAGAAGGGAGGTCTGATAACAACTTAGAGGCATTTAAGAAGGAAGCTTGAGATTGAATCTTTTGAAGAATATTCGAGTCACATTTTCATAGAAGCTGAAATTGGCTTTTTTACTAAATTCAAAGATAGTTTTTCTGTCATCCTCAGAGATTAGAATGAGGTATTTTTTTTTAAGATGACTGTGCTACCCAATGCAAACTATAGATGCAATAAAATCTCAACCAAAATGCCAAGGATATTCTTCAGAGAAAGAGAAAAAAACAATTCTAAAATTTGTGTGGAACCACAAACAACCCTGAATAGCAAAGGCAGTACTTAGCAAAAATAACAAAGCTGGAGACATCACACTACCTGACTTCAAAATATACTGCAAAGCCATAGTAAGCAAAATAGCATGGTATTGGTATAAAAACAGACATACAGATCAATGAAACAGAATAGAGAACCCATAAACAAATCCACATATTCTGAGCAAATTGATTTTCAACAGAGGTGCCAAGAATATACATTGGGAGAAGGACACCCTCTTCAATAAGTGATGCAGAAACAAACTAGACCTCCATAGGCAGAAGAAGAAAACTATACCCCGATCTCTCATTATTTACAAAAATCAATTTAAAATGAATTAAAGACTTAAATGTAAGACCTGAAACTATAAAACTACTAGAAGATAACATGGGAGAAATGTTTTGGGACATTGGTCTAGGCAAAAAATTTATGCATAAGTCTTCAAAAGCATAGGCAACAAAAACAAAAATAGACAAATGGAATTATATCAAACTCAAAAGCTTCTGTACAGCAAAGGAAACAATCAACAATGTGACGTAATAACCTGTGGAATGGGAAAAATATTTGCAAGCTATTAATCTAACAAGGGAATATCCAGAATATACAAGGAACTCAACAATAAAAATCTGATTAAAAACAGACAAATGATCTGAATAGACAATTCTCAAAAGCCATTATCAATGGCCAAGAGGTATATGAAAAAATGTTCAACATCACTAATCAACATGGGAATGCAAATCAAAACCACAATAAGTTATCTTCTTACTCCAGTTAGAATGCCTGTTATCAAAACATAACTGCTAGTAAGGATGCAATGAAAGAGGAACTGTTACTGTTTTTTAAAAATCAAATTTTATTTTTTTTAACTTGAATTTTAGATTTAGGGGGCACATGTGCAGGTTTGTTCCTGAGCATATTTTACATGATTCTGAGATTTGGGGTATGAATTATCCCATGGCCCAGTACTGGGCAGAGTACCCAACAGTTTTTCTATCCTTACCTCCCTCTCTCCCACCTCTAGTCTTCCAAAAAGGGACTCATACACTGCTGGTGGGAATGTAAATTAGTACAGCCGTTATGAAAAACATCATGGAGGTTTCTGAAAGTCCTAAAAATAAAACTGCCATGCAATCCAGCAGTCCCACTACTGGGTATATATCCAAAGGAAGGGAAGTATATGGAAGAGATAGCTGTACCCCCATGTTTATTGCAACTCTAATTACAATACCGAAGATACGGAATTGCCTAAATGTCCACCAACAAATAAATGCATAAGGAAAATATGGTGTATGTGTACACACACACACACACACACACACACACACACAAATTCAGCTACTCAGTATGAGTAAGCCTTGAGGACATTATGTTAAGTGAAATAAGTCAGGCACAGAAAGATAAACACTGCATGTGTAGGAGCTAAAACAAAGTGAGCTCATAGAAGGAGAAAACAGAATTGTGGTTGTTAGAATCTGGAAAGATAGGAAGGAAAGGTGGATAAAAAGAGCTTTGTTAATAAATAGAAAGTTACAGCTAGATGGCAGGAATGAGTTCTGGTGTTCCGTAGGGTGAGTATGGTTAATAATTTTAAAATTTATTGTTATGTATATAGGGAGTACAAGTGCAGTTTTGTGACATAAACATATTGCACAGAGGTGAAGTCTGGGCTTTTAGCTTACCCATCATCTGAATGACAGACATTGTACCCAATAGGTAATTTTTCACCCTTCTCCCACCCTTCACTTTTTAGTGTCTCCTGTGTCTATTATGTCACTCTCTGCCCATGTATACCTATTGTTTAGCTTCTACTTACATGTGAGAACATGCAGTATTTGACTCTGTTTCTGAGTTACTTCACTTAGGATAATGACCTCCAATTCCATCCATATATGTTGCTAAAAGATGTGATTTCATTATTATGAGTAGTATTCCACTGTGTGCCTCTCTATACACACACACACACACACACAAACACACACATATATATATACACCCACACACATACACACACGCATGAAATTCCATCATATACATGTATACACATATAGCCTATCTATATAGAATAAACTAAAAATAAAACTACCATACAATCCAGCAATCCCACTACTGGGTATTTATCCAAAGGAAAGGAAGGTTACAGAAAAGATACCTGCACCCCCATGTTCATTGCAGCTCTAATCACAATACCAAAGATATAGAATTGCCTAAATGTCCACCACCAAATAAATGCATAAAGAAAATATAGTGTATATACACACACCCACACACACCTGTATCTATCTAGGCTATATATCCAGAATATACAAGGAGCTCAAACAATTGTATATAAGCTGCACCCCCTCCCACATTTTCTTTATTTAATCATCAATTGATGAACACTTAAGTTGATTCCATGACTGTACTATTGTGAATAGTACTGTGATCAATATAACAGCGCAGGTATTTTTTTTACATAATGATGTATTTTCCTTTGGGTAGACACTCAGCAGTGAGATTGCTGGATCATTTGGTAGTTCTATTTTTAGTTCTTTAGTTCTTTGAGTCATCTCCATAGTGTTTTCCGTAGAGGTTGTATTAATTTACATTCCCACCAACAATGTATTAGTGTTTTATTTTCTCCACATCCTTGCCAACATCTGTTGTTTCTTTTTAACTTTTTAATGATAGTCATTCTGACTGGTGTAAGATAGTATCTCATTGTGGTTTTAATCATTTCTCTGATGACTAGTGATGTTGAGCATTTTTCACATGTTGAAAGACACACCTGCATGTTGTCTTTTGAAAAACACCTGTTCCTTTCCTTTACCCACATTTTAATGACTTCACTTTTTTAAAAAAAATTCCTTGTAGATTCTGGATATTATCTCTTTTTCAGATATATAGTTTATAAATATTTTCTCCCATTCTATAAGTTTACCGATTATTTTGCTGTGCAGAAGGCTTTTAGTTTAAGTCGTATTTGTCTACTTTTGGTTTTGTTCCATTTGCTTTTGAGGGTTAATAATTTAATACATATTTTCAAAAAGCTAGAAGAGAGGATTTTTGAATGTTCACACACAAAGAAAAAATGTTCAAGATATTAGATTCACTAATTATCCTGATTTGATCATTACACATTGTATACATTTATCAAAATACCACTGTATCCCATAAATATTATTACAATTATTACATGTTAAGTAAAAAAAAATGGTCATTTTTCAAGTGTGCTGTGGTAACTATGAAGAAAGTGTGCATGTGTGTATGTGTTTGAGTTTAAAGAGAGAGGGCAGCAATTAGTCTATGATTTTAAAATAGGAATTTTATATTCTACTACCATTCTGTCCTTTGGTCTCACATTTATAGAAATATTTGCCTTTTCTCTGACAGTTGATGTTACTTTTCCTAGGGAAGAAAGGAATGCCAGGAGAAGGATGTGGTTCTTCTGTTCAAATATTAGAAGAATTATGAGAAATTAGATTTGTTATAGCAAAAGTTATAACAGCCAGAGGGTAAAAATTGGTCCAATATGTATTTGGAAGTAAAAAAAACAAAAAAACAAAAAACTGCATAAACTTTTTTTGGAATTGTTTAAAGATGCAATGGTTTGCTTTGATAGGTAGTATATTTTCTATTGCTGGGGAAAATCAAACACAACCCTGACAATTAACTGATGGAGAGATATTAGAAGGCATTCAATTAAATCTCGAACAACAGGCTTTAAAGTCTCTCTACCAGAGATTCTATAAACACTGAAGAAACAGACAAATATGAAGGTATCGTGAGGAACTCTACCCCTCAAGATAGAAACATAATGCAACAGGAATTACATTGCTATAATCAAATGTTTGTTCTGGTTCCCATTTTGTCAGATATAAAGTTCTGCTGCTATCTTTAAAATTATTTTTTAAATAAAGCCAGCCAAGCATGAAATAACTTCCTAGCTGCTTTAGTAAAGACTAATAGAGGAAATTACACTAATGAGAGGCTAATAAGGCACACTAAGATGAGCCTTCAAGCACACATCTTTTTCAGAGAAAGCTGGTGAATACTGTGCCTGTTGTGAGAGGTTTATGTCCTAATTTTCTAAGGAAAGGTTTTCAAAAGTTTATCAGCAGGGGGCATTGGTGTTCTATCAGCAGGAGAGCTAGACCCAGAGACGCGCTCTTGGTAATTCTGAGCACTTAGAAATAATCAACAAGTCAAAGCAGATAAGAAACTTTTTTTTTTTTCTTAGAAAAAATTCACATAGAAATGTCATCTGTTTCAAAGGAAACTTTAGAAAATGAAAGTACAGCATGTACATATTTGGCTTTTCCAAGATAAATGAAAGATGCTAGAGGTTTAAAAAAACTTTTTTTTAAAGAGAGACTAATATTCGCAGCAGCTGCAGATTCAGCCCTTCCAATCCCAGGAATTGAGAAGAGAGCTGAATTTGCATCATGGTGAACTAGCATCACTAATGCTTACAGCTCCCATCTAACTGTCACGAGAGAAATTAAACAGTTCTCCCTGTGTTCAAAACTTATTCAGTACAACAAATACTGGTCTGTTCTTCCCTCACCCCTTCTACTCATATAGGCAAAGTCATACAATCATGAAAGGAATCAGGGGAAAAAATAAAATATGCAAATGTGGAATGCAGAGATGAGCTAAAGAGCTGCACTTATTTACCTTAGACACATAAGACTAACAATTTTTCATGGATAGAAAGATTATTGAACACCGTTGAAAATAAATGCATTTTTTCCACATCTGCAATGATATAAATGCTAGATGTCAGATATAATTATATACGAATCGTCATACTTTATAGAAAAACTTGATATCCCAGCTTTTTTTTTTTTTTTAATCTCTGTACTCAAGAATATGTTTTACAACTTAGAATCCTGAGACTTAATGAAATTTGGGATCTTAAAGAGCAAAAAGCAAGGATACATTTTTTGTTGTTGTTGAGACGGAGTTTCACTCTTGTTACCCAGGCTGGAGTGCAATGGCGCGATCTCGGTTCACCGCAACCTCCGCCTCCTGGGTTCAGGCAATTCTCCTGCCTCAGCCTCCTGAGTAGCTGGGATTACAGGCATGTGCCACCATGCCCAGCTAATTTTTTGTATTTTTAGTAGAGACGAGGTTTCACCATGTTGACCAGGATGGTCTCGATCTCTTGACCTTGGGATCCACCCGCCTCGGCCTCCCAAAGTGCTGGGATTACAGGCTTGAGCCACCGCGCCCGGCCAGCAAGGATACATTTAAACACAGATACATCTTTACATTTCTCTGATTCAAATCTACTTGGAGAATAAGAAGGCAGACTAATTCTCACCCACTTTTAAGGTTCATTCAGATTTTACCTTCATTTATTTAATACAAATCAATGAAGTCACTTCTAAGTAATTGGCAGACAAAGGCTAAATATGCTGCTCTAAAATTTACCTTGGCCTATGGGACAATATTCTGAAATCCTGGAACAGGAATTCCTAGTTGAGATTTTGCTTTCTCTAATTCCTGAGATATATATCTCAATTCAATAAGTCCTTATAGTAATTAAGGTATAAAACTTTTTTTTGTTTTTAAAAAAAAATACACTTGGACATTGGAGAGAAAGTAAAACCCTAAGGAAGCAATAGGAACCAAGTTAATAAAAAGGAGTGCTAAATGGCACTGCGTTTTTAATTATTACAAATTTTGTAAACCAGGAGAGAGAGAAGAGGTGGGGAGCCATTGAGATAGTTTTCTGGAGTTAAAGTAGCCAATTACACTCTCCACATGATGAGAAAGCAATTTAGAACTAAAATGTCTAATTTAAATATGAAGTTATTTACAGTATTTCAAGGTAAACTCTCTTCTCTGTATACTTTCTAAAAACAACTACGTTGTGAGTGGGCATGTGTATGTTACAAATAGTAGGGGGTAGGGTGAGGTAACACCTTGGCTCCATGTTGATGACACAAGAAAAAGAAGAACCTGAATGACAGAGAAGTCACACAAACTAGGCTGAATACACAGAATCAGGAGCATGAAACTAGAAGAGACCATGTAAATGTAAATCCTTCTCTCAGTCCTTGCCTCTCACTACCTTCTCCCTACCCTAAGAATTACAGAAATCTTAGGTAGGGCTCTGGATCTCTGGAAGTACAGAATGGAGGATTGAGACATTTTTATAATGATACTAAGCTGTAGGGTAGCCTTAGCTGACTCTGGAATTACATGGTAGTGAGGGACTGTGTTAAGGAAAAGAAACTTCTATTCCCAGGTCCACAAGGGGCGTGGTTTCAAAGGCAAGAGTTTCCTGGTGTCATGCCTCTATCCATGCCCCCATCTGGGAACATAAAGTTCTTTGGGTTTCCCCATGTGGGATAGATAGATGAATCGAGGTGGGCTTCTTTGTCCAAAAAGCCCTAGGAAAGCTCTGGGGGGAGGGGGCTCTGTTGCAGACCAAGCAGCCAATCCGGTATCGGAGTCAAAGATCAGTCACTCCAGAGGACGTCCAGAAGAACTCCTCTCATTGGATGAGAACATGAATGAGGCGGGAATAACTCCAGGGTTAAAACTCCACTGCTCCACACCTATGCAAATATCCCCTGGGGATTCCCCTCCCACACAGTGTGAGAGTAATCTTTCTCTCTTGCTCTCTCTTGCTCTCCCTCTCTCTCTGTCTAATAAATCACTTTTTCTGCAAAACTCTTTGGATCAACAATATTTATTTGAACAGTAAGCTCACAATGCCTCCAGGGCCCCTTTCCCCATTCTTTGGAGTAAAAGAGGCCAAGGACCTCAGATCAGGAAACTGGTAGTGTCTTCAGGATGCCCCCACTCTCTCCCCAACTCTTGGCTAAACATTTGGCAAGCCAACCAGGAGAGACGTCAGAATTCAGAGTGGTGAGGGTTATTGGATCCCTTTTGTTTATCTGTACATGAGCTGCTTTTAAATTTGTTAAGGAGGTAAAGACCAGGCATAGCAGCCCTGTGCAGTGGCAGAGGCAAGGCCAGGTGGGCGCCATCTATGGAAAGCACTGGACAGCCCAGCCTGTGTGGGGCCATGTGCAGTGGTGGAGGCAAGGTCTGGTGGGTACCACCTCCGGAAACTGGGCGGCAGGGACTGGGTGTGGCTGTGCTCAGCGTCAGCAGCTGGGCCCAGGCTGCTAAAGCAGCTGCTGCCTATGCAAGTCACACCCAGACCTTCAGATCACCACTTCCTGGGTCCAGATTTCCATAAGGCAAACTTCTTCCTGGCTCTTTGTTCTAAGATAGTTCCTACACATAAGGACCTCCTACAATGCACAGGGCCAGTTCCCTTAGTCCACAGAGCTAGGTTATGTCCTAACAGAGCCAGAGTCTATCAGAGGGTACTGGAGGCAACAGGACATTCTGTTTTCGTAACCTGCAATTTCCCAGTCAAACTGAGTGGTTCCCGAATCTAATAATGTACAATTTTTCTTGCCTAGAATTGGCTCTCTGTATGGCAGAACTTCTCCACCTGGAATATCATAGTTAGACCTGGTCAGAGGTTCAAGTAGTTAATTACAGCCTCCACAACCCTAGGGCATATTCCTATGATGGAAAGTGGGGTGGGGGAGGTGGCCCAGGTCCCGAGACCAACCATTACCTTCTTTAAGATTGTTGTGCTACCAATGAAACAGAACAGAGGACTCAGAGGCAACATCACACATCTACGACCATCTGATCTTTGGCAAACCTCACAAAAACAAGCAATGGGGAAAGGATTCCCTGTTTAATAAATGGCATTGGAAAATCTGGCTAGCCACGTGCAGAAGGCAGAAACTGGACCCCTTTCTGACACCTTACACTAAAATGAACTCCACATGGATTAAAGACTTAAACATAAGACCTAACACCATTAAAACCCTAGAAGAAAATCTAGGCAAAACCATTCTGCACAGGGGCATAGGCAAGGGCTTCATGACTAAAATACCAAAAGCATTGACAACAAAAGCCAAAATATACAAATGGGATCTAATTAAACTCTAGAGCTTCTGGACAGCAAAAGAAAAAGTCATTAGAGTGAACTGGCAACCAACAGAATGGGAAAAAATTTTTGCAATCTACCCATCTGACAAAGGACTTATATACATAATCTACAAAGAACTAAAACAGATTTACAGGAAGAAAATCCATTCAAAAGTGGGTGAAGGATATGAACAGACACTTTTCAAAAGAAGACATATATGAGGCCAACAAACACATGAAAAAATGCTCATCATCACTGGTCATTTCATTGGAAAAATGCAAATCAAAACTACATTGAGATACCATCTCACGCCAGTTAGAATGGTGATCAATAAAAAATCAGGAGACAACAGATGCTGGAGAGGATGTGGAGAAATAATAGGAACACTTTTACACTGATGGTGGGAGTGTAAATTAGTTCCAACTATTGTGGAAAACAGTGAGGCAATTCCTCAAGGACCTAGAAATAGAAATTCCATTTGACCCAGCAATCCCATTATTGGGTATATATCCAAAGGATTATAAATTGTTCTATCATAAGGACACATGCACATGAATGTTCATTGTAGCACTGTTTACCATAGCAAAGACCTGGAACCAACCCAAATGCCCATCGATGATAGACTGGACAGGGAAAATGTGGCACATATACACCATGGAATACTATACAGTCATAAAAAACAATGAGTTCATGTCCTTTGTAGGGCCTTGGATGACCTGTAAACCATCATTCTCAGCAAACTGACACAAGAACAGAAAATCAAACACCACGTGTTCTTACTCATAGGTGGGTGTTGAACAATGAGAACACATGGACACAGCAGGGAAGCATCACACACTGAGGTCCATGGGGGAAGGAGCTGGGGAGGGATAACATGGGGAGAAATGTCAGATATAGGTGATGGGGATGAAGGCAACAAACCACATTTGCCATGTGTGTACCTATGCAACAATCCTGCATGTTCTTCACATGTACCCCAGAACCTAAAGTACAGTAAAATATGTATTAAATAAATAGATTGTTGTGCTTAGAGGCCCCTCTCAAGAAGTTTATTCCTGTAGGGCAGCCTTATGGTCAGGCCTATGTTAATTGAACTCTTGCTGGGGAATATTGGCACCCATTGCCCAGTCTCACCGACCTAGTTCTTCAAGGACATGCAAGTACAGAGCCACTAGTCCCAGCAGTCCCCATGTCTTTATGGTGGCCCATAAGGACGTTAGACAGTGAGCATGTGCCCATGATGCTGGTAAGCATGATTAAACCCAGCACTTGGGAGGCCCAGAAGATCATGCATCTAGGGTGCAAGGAAACTACAAGGTGCTATAACTGGGGACATCACAAGGCTAGCTGTTGCAAGGAATAAATAGGGATGCAAGCATCACTGTGTTTGATTTCAGATGGGTGCTACTCTTCCCAAGGCAAAATCCAAAATCACCCTTAAAGTGTATCCTGAATAACTGGGACCAATTTGACTCATGATCTTTAAAGAAGCAGCTGACTCTGGGGCCAGAACAGAGTCTAGAATCATTACTAAATCTAGGAACCTTGGTGTTCTATAATAGAGACCAGGAGGAACAGGCTGAAAGGAACAGGAGAGACCAAAGAAAGACCACAGCCCTAGTCATGGCCTTCAGGCAAGCAGACCCAAGGGGCTTGGAAGAGTGAAAGGCTTGGGTTAGCCTTCAGTCTGGCAGAGCTTGCTACAACTGTGACCTACCAGGACACTTTAAGAGAGATTGTCCCCAGAAGAACAGACCACCTCCTCATCCTTGCCCACTATGCCAAGGGGATCACTGGAAGGCACACTGTCCCAGGGATGAAGGTTCCTAGGGCCTGAGGTGGCTAACCAGATGACCCAACAGCAGGATTGAGGGTGCCTGGGGCAAGCACCAGCACAAGCCATCACCCTCACCGAGCCCCGGGTAAAGCTAACCATAGAGGGCCAGGAGATCGATCTTCTCCTGAACACTGGCTCAGCCTTCTCAGTTTTGCTTTCCTGTCCTGGACAGTTGTCCTCCAAGTCTGTAACTGTCTGAGGGGTCCTAGGACAAGCAGTCTCTTGATATTTCTCCCAGCCCTTAAGCTGTAACTGGGGAGATATAATCCTCTCCCATGCCTTTCTCATCATGCCAGAAAGTTCCATTCCCTTACTGGGTCAGGACCTGTTTGCCAGAGCAGGAGCCATCTATATGCACATTGTCAGGGAGGAACTCCCTCTCTGCTGCCTGTTATTTAAAGAGGGAATTAATCCTGAGGGATTGAGCAATGGAGGGACAATTTGGGTGAGCAACGAATGCATTCCCAATTTCAATAAGGCTAAAGGATCCCACCCCTCTTCCTTATAAAAGACAGTACCCACTAAGACCAGAAGCCAAAAAGGGGCTACAGGCTATTGCAAGGAACTTAAAAGCTCAGAGTCTGGTGAAGTTCTGTAACAGCCCTTGTAATACTCCAATTTTAGGAGTCCAAAAACCTAATTGACAATGGAGGCTGGTGCAAGATCTCAGGCTTATTAATGAAGATGTCATCCCTTTATACCCAGCTGTACCCAACCCATACACCTTGCTCTCTCAAATACCAGAAGAGGCACAATGGTTTACAGTCCTGGACCTTAAGTATGCCTTTTTGTATGTTCCATTACATCCTGACTCCCAGTTTCTGTTCATCATTGAAGGCCCATTAGACCAGAATTCTCAGCTCATCCAGACAGTGTTACCCCAGGGCTTTTGAGATAGCCCTCACCTGTTTTGCCAGGCTCTAGCTCAGGACCTTAGTAATTTTTCACATCCAGGTACCCTGGTTCTTCAATGTATGGATAACTTACTTTCAACTGCTAACTCAGAAATCCAGTGTCAGCAGGCCACCCAGGACCTCCTAAATTTTTTAGCCACCTGACGATATAAGGTTTCAAAACCAAAAACCCAATTTTATAGGCAAGAGGTAAAATACCTAGGGCTTGTCTTGTCTAAGGGCATTCAGGCCCTTGATGGAGAATGTCTCCAACCGATACTGGCCTTTCCTGGCCAAAGACCTTAAAACAGTTCCAGGGATTCTTAGAAATAACTGGTTTCTGCCATTTGTGGATTCCCAGATATGGTGAAATAGTCAAACCAACACTCTAATTAAGGAAATCCAAAAAGGTAACACCCATCTAATACAATGGGACCCTATAGCTGAGGCAGCCTTTCAGACCCTGAAGCAGGCACTACTGCAGGCTCCAGCTCTAAGCCTTCCTACAGGGAATGACTTCTCCCTATATGTTATGGAAAAGTCAGGAGTGGCACTGGGGGTTCTCACCCAGACTCAGGGGACCATGCCACAACTAGTGGCATACCTAAGTAAGGAAATAGATGCCGTAGCAAAAGTCTGGCCACACTGCTTGAGGGTCATAGCCACAGCGGCTATACTGGTTTCTGGAGCTGTTAAAATAATGCAATGGAAAGATCTAACTGTATGGATTTCACATGAAGTAGCTGGAATTCTGTCCTCTAAAGGAGGCTTATGGTTGTCTGACAACCACTTACGCAAATATCAGGACTTAATAACTGAACGGCCTGCAACTCAGCTGTGCACATGTGCAGCCCTCAATCCAGCTACTTTTCTTCCTGAGGAAGGAGCAGACAAAAAACATGACTGTCAGCAGGTTAGAGCCCAGAACTATGTGGCTCAAGAGGATCTCTTAGAAAGTCCTCTAGCCAATCCTGACTTTAACCTATACACTAATGGAAGTTCATTTATGGAAAATGGAATTTGAAAGGCAGGATATGCAGTAGTCAGTGATCAAGCAGTGCTTGAAAGCAATTCCCTTCCTCCTGGAACTAGTGCCTCACTGGCAGAACTAGTAGCCCTCACTCGAGCTCTCAAATTAGGAAGAGGAAAGAGAATAAACATATATTCAGATTCCAAATATGCTTACTTGGTTTTGCATGCTCATGCTGCCATATGGGAGTAAAGAGAGTTCCTAACCTCGGCAGGAACTCCCATTAAATATCACAAGGAAATTTTAGATTTATTACAAGCTGTCCAAGAACCCAAAGAGTTGGCACCTAGTAAGGACCTTGCTAAAACATACATGGCACATGGCAGAAGATGAGAGGAAGGGAGAGTGATAGCAAGAGAGGGCCAAATTCCCCTTTGTATAATGGCACCAATCTTACCCATGAAGTTAGAGCCTTCACAGCCTAATCACCTCAAAAGTGCTACCTCTTAATATTGTTACAATGACAATTAAATTTCACCGTGAATTTTGAAAGGGACAAACATTGAAACCATGATAACTCCCATTCCTGTTGGGTCATTCTGTCAGGACCAAGGCACAGGGAACCATCTCTACCACCATCAACTCTTCTGATGAGCTCACTGTCATCTTAAGTTTGTGATTCAAGCTTTCTCTTTTTGTAGACATTACTTCATTTTCCCCTGTTACAAAGTAATTTTTTAATCATTGCACTTTCAGAAGTAAATGAAGAATGACTCTAAAATCAAACACCTACACCCAGTTCGGCATGTCTATGTTTAGAGAAGCTTGTTATGGTAGTAAACAGAATTAAGTGCAGCCATCTGTTGGTAAATGAAATATATGTTGAGTAGCAGTTATGTTTCAGTTCAGAAAAAGATTCTGGGCTTCATATAAATGTGCTTCTAAGGCTAACTCAAGTCTATTTGGAAAGGTCAGTTATATGTATGAGATGTATATTCCAATACAGGTTTGGAATCTGAAGTTCTCACATGCTGATCCAAATGGGGAGGTCTTGGTGGTTGGATCAGGTAAGAAAGTTGTTCAGTGTAGGATCAGACACATATTTATTCCAGCTGGAGTCAGAAAAGCCAACAGAAAGTTAATAAGATAAAGGGAAGTCTTTACGTGCCCTAAAGACAAAAAGAAATGAACAACTGGGCATTTCTTTTAAAAACACCTCATAAAGTTGAGTGCCTTTATATCAATTTTACTGATTGAGAAAACTGAGGCCCACAGAGAAAAAATAACTTGCGCAAGACCTCATAGCTAGTGTGAGGTAGTGATGGGGTTGAAATGCTGATATAATTCTAATCTCTCCATGAAAACATAGCTCAGCAGGCAGGTGACTAGGGAAGTGATTACAGACCCAAGGCTATTTTGACATGTGAATCAGTGCTGAGCAGTACGAAGAGCAGATTTGTAAACAGAAGGTCCAAGTTCTACTACTCATTAGATCTATGACCTTGGGCAATTGCTTAAGTTACCCTTTAACTCCAATTTTTTCTTTTTTTTTCTTTTTAAGAAAAAGGAAGAGGAGGAGGATGATACAATTATCTACTCAACCTGTAAAAAGCTCCCCAAACACAACAATTTAGGAGCAATAAACTGTAGCTTTTTCATGTCATGATACCCAGTTGCCCAGTGACACTAGTACCACAGTGAGAATGGACACTCCAAGGCTACTGGTCTACTTGAACCAGTTTTTGCAAAACCAGGAAAGCAGATGAGATATATCCTAGAATTTCTCAGTGAGGCTCAGAGACCTACACAGAATGCCTTTGGATAACCAGTTGCTTACTTTCGAAGACATTTAAAAAAAGAAAACAGCACCAGAAAAACTGGCCTCCCACATATCAGTTCAACTTAATGTCACTAACAGTACTCAAATATTTTGTTCATTCACTTGTGGCTGCATTTGGGCCTCTTTCCATGCCACTATGCTTCTGCAAGCATACAAATGCTGAAATGTGTATTTGTATGTGATTTTAAAATTTACCTTTGAAAGCGTAATGCTTTGGAAATTATATTTAACTAGGCCACAAAATTTGATTATCAAAAATAGGAAGTTTGAAGTATAAGACTGAAAAAGTAGAAATGCATAAGGAAGATAATGAGGGGAATTCAGAATATTTGTGTCAATATGGATTAATATAAACTTGGCTTTCTCTCTGATGCTGCATGCAGCAATAGGAAGAAAAATGGACTACTCTCAAGCAAGTGAATTACTAGTGAGCAAAGTTCACTAAAATAGAGTATACTTTGATGTTTCTGTAAAATATGGGTTTTATTATTGTAGTGACACAAATGAATCTTTCTCAAGGGTGAGAACTCCTTGGGTAAGCTCAAGACATTTTCAGTTTTGTAGTAACATTTTCAAAGCCATTAAACAAATTTGAAAGAAATAGGTCATCAGATTTGTTTTGCAATTGAAAAGAGCCTTGGTTAGCCCCAAACAATCAATAGCATAATCACATAAGACATTTTAAAAAACAATGTGGAATCTTTCTCCTTTTTCAAAAGTACCTGAGAAAATTAAGCTCTTGCAATAGGAAAATTTTTGCTAAATCTCTGCTTGATGTATATAGCTTAACCTGCTTGGGGGTAGAAAGAAACCAAGAAAAGACCTAATTTATTGCTGGGAGACTTCAGGCTACAGACGGTTCCCACTGCTCTCTTCTGATAAGTTTTTCTTTTTTGTCTTTCTTTTTCTTTTTCTTTTTCTTTTTTTAGACACAATTTTGCTGTCATTGCCCAGGCTGGAGTGCAATGACGTGATCTTGGCATTCCACAACCTCCACTTCCCGGGTTCAAGTGATTCTCCTGCCTCAGCCTCCCAAGTAGCTGGGCTTACAGGTATGTGCCACCATGCCTGGCTAATTTTGTATTTTTCAGTACAGACGGGGTTTCTCCATGTTGGCCATGCTGGTCTCAAACTCCTGACCTTGGGTGATCTACCTGCCTCAGCCCAAAGTGCTGGGATTACAGGAGTGGGTTACCATGCCCAGTCTTTTTTTTTCTTTTTTTTTTTTTTTAAAAAACGGGACACCATTTTCCGTTTCTTTATTCCCTTCCCGCAAAGGTCAGGACAGTGAAAGGACTGGGCATGGTATAGGTGTTGTAGGAAGGGACATGGTGAAAGTTTTCCTGAAGAAAAACTTTGGCCTTGGAGCTGGACAGTTCAAACCCCTGTTCTGCTGCTAAATGGCTGTGTAAGCTTGGATGATTCGCTTAACCTCACCAAGTCTTCATTAATAGGGAAAGTAATTCCTAATACAACAGAGGACAAATATCAATGCATGAGGAATAACAGCCTCCTGCCAGGGACAATTCTGGCCACTGACACCTAGGTGTCTTCCTTTTTATTCAATAGATCCAGAATTAAACACTACAAGGCAGAGAGTATAGAAGAATTGACTAAAAAAAAAAAAAAAAATCCTGCAAATTCAGAACAGAGAATGACTAGTCAAAAAAAAAAAAAAAAAAAAAAAAAAAAAAAAAAAAAAAAAAAAAAAACCTAAAAATGCCTAAAAGTGTAGTGTTTTAGCTCTGTTTTGTTTTGGAACTAGCTTTTGTGTTTTGGTGGTGTTGATAAAATAGCACCCACTTTAGCCCACAGTGGGTTTTAAATCAGTTGAGAGAGAGGTTGTGAGAGAAATCAAAATAGTCCCTCATTACTTCTAAAGGCTGGGTTAGAGGCTTAGGTGGACCTCCTAACACTGAACCACATGATTAGGTAGATGAGCCTACTCAGTCACAGACAGTGCTAGAAAACTACAGCCCTTCTCCACACGGAAGGAACAGGCAGGAACACATGTGGTATCTGGCTCCCAAGGGGAAGGAGAAAGGAAGATGCTGAGCTATGCATGCCTAGTTCTTCTTCCAAATTTGGCAATCATGTAATTTGGTCCATCCCAGGGGAAAAACAAGTGAAGGTATGGACAGAGGCCAGGGTATAAACCTTTCCGGGTGTCTCTCCATATGAAATACTAAAAATAAAAAATGTGCTTCTGTGAGCATCAATCATCTCAAGTCATCCTTGTTCAGTGGAATGAGTTGGATTTATAGTAATTTATTGTAAGTAATAGAACTCTATATCAATATCCTTAGTGTTTAAACAATACAGTTCAGCATCCTGATGAACACATCCTGGTTTTATTCTGGAATGGTTTGAAATGAGATATGGTATGTCTGGATTTTCCTTTTCTTTATTAAACCTTTTAACTCATTTAATTTCCAGAGATGATTGGATTGGTTCCAGGAGAGGGAGGGGAGAAGCCGGTATACATCTGTAATAATCTCTGACAGTGTGACATGGAGCACCGATTTTTACAGCAGTAGTCGAAATTACAGTAATTAAGAGAAAATACCCACATCTTTATAAACAGAGTGTTAACTGACTCAAAAAGAACTTAATGAGAACTTACAAGAGGAAGTGCACTTTTGCCACTGAGTATTAAACATTAATTAAAGTCAGAAGGCAATAGTCAGATTGCCTCTCCACTTCAGTCACTTGGCAAGGCACAGAAATTGGAGAGGCTTTAAAATCTGCTGACTTTGCTGGCTCTGACCCTCTGAATGTGTTCTGTAAATTTATGGTCCTGCTGAATTTTACTTCCTATTAAAGACCGTGGTAAGATTTTGTTTTAGAAACTCAAAGATGAAAGTTTTCAAATGCATAGCATTTCAGAATTGGGTACCTTATTTTAAAAGGGTATTTAAATACCCTTATTTTAAAGATAAGGAAAAAAAAGCCTTATAATTTATAAGAGAAAATGTCAAAAAAAGGTGGAACTGGAAAAGGAAGGGCAATACAAATAATGTAGTCATGAAAGAAATGGTTGTATTTTAAAGAGTATCTTCTATTTTTTACTTTGTTTAAAATAACATTCAAAATAAAGATGATTTAAAAGATTTAAAAAAAAGAAAAAGAAAAAAAAGCCATCTGTGAATTATAGCATGATCTCAATCATGAAATAAAATATGCACAGAAAATACTGGAAGGAAATATACCAATTTATTACAAATGAATTCCTATGAATGATAAAACATTTGATGAGTTTTTCTTTTCTGCATTTTATATGTATTGGTTTCATAAATGGAAAAAACTATAAATTTCTAAAAGTTTGTATATCATGGAATAGGTAGTCAGTACCCCCAAATTGACTACAGGGTACATGTAAGAACTAGCTTTTGTTTCTGTTTCTGAGATCTTGAGAATGTTGCAAATTTGATAAGATACAAAATACCAATCTTTGAATACCACACAGCACTGGTTTTTTTACTGAATGACTACAGATACACTTGTCATTTAAATATACAATTATACTTCTGAATGTGTCAATTGTGGCTCAGATCCAACGTCAAACCCTTGATCCGATAACAAGACAAACTTCCAGAAGCAGACCTAATAATTTTTTTATTCTGAGTTTAACTGACCAGTTTGAACGAGGCAGGTCATATGAATGGTCAGATGAATCACCTTGGGAGCTCCACCTCATGAAACATTTTATATTAACTCCTAGGTAAATAAGACAGTGACTTGAGATGGGTGGGAGGGAGGAGTCTTTCCTCATTTTATTCATTCAACTCACCTATTTTGTATTTTTCTCCTGTGAGTTTCTATTAACATCCTATTGGTCTTCTCCAGTCAATCTACTCTCCCAAAAATTTGGTTACTACTTTGTCCATTGCCCTCGACTTCTGCAGAAAATTCACGATTTAACTCTTTTAGATTATGACTCCCCCTTTCCAGTCTAGCATTTATGGTGTACTCAATTGGTTCTGCTTTTAAATAATCTTGCTCCCTAATACGTCACATCCCAGTAGTTCCACTGGAATTTACTATCAATTTCAAACTCTCTCCAGTTTTTCTTTTTTTGTTTAAAATTATTAAGTAGACTTATTTACCTTTTCTACTTCTTTATATTTTACATCCTATGCTTAATTCCCTCTAATCTATTTTACATACTTATTCTTTGCAATGTCTTTAAAAAAACCTCTTTTTTACACCACAATTACACTACACTTTTAAGTGTGATATATTTTCACCAACTCACTAGTTGGTGAAGCAAGTATTATATCTACTAACAGGTGAAGGAATTTAAGAAACTAAGATCTAAATAAAGGATATGGAGATCACTCTTTGCTTTCAAAATCCAGGGTTTGTTCCACTGCATCCCTACTGTGTATGATGGACATTTGAACCAGAGCGTTCGGTCAGTGTGAGGAGCTTATATTAGGCCTGGAAGGAGACACCTATAGTGGGCATGCGGGTAAGGGGAGTTTGCAACATTATTTTTCTCATCATTTAGTTTGGTTTTACCTGCTCTCCCTAAACAGCTAGGAACTTCTTGATGGAGTGTGTGTGTATGTGTGTGTATATGTGTGTGTGTACGTGTATGTATGAGTGCATGTGTGTGTACATGCGTGTATGCGTGTGTACACACGTGCGCCCCTGATAGCAATACAAAATTATTTCAAACATCCTAGGCAGTCATCTTGAATTTGTCAGATCTGAGTGAAAAGGAAAGAAGGCTGGGCGCAATAGTTCACGTCTGTAATCCCAGCATTTTGGGAGGCCAAGGCAGGTGGATTTCCTGAGGTCAAGAGGTCTAGACCAGCCCGGCTAACATGGTGAAACCCCATCTCTGCTAAAAATATAAACAATTAGCCAAGTGTGGTGGCACATACCTGCAATTTCAGCTACTTGGGAGGCTGAGGCAGGAAAAATCACAGTATACAGTATAAGATAAAGCACAAGCTCAACTTTTAATGAGCTTGAAGCCTGGCCAGGGACATAGTCTTATCACATGTTATGACGGGTGGGGGAGTGAGGGGTGGGTAGTGAGGGTTGAAAAATTACCTGTTGGGTACAATGTTCACTGTTTGGTTGATAGGTAAACTAGAAGCCCAGACTTCATCACTATTCAATATATGCATGCCAGAAATCTGCATTTAATCCCCTACATATATAAAAATAAATAAATAAAAAAATAAATAACGACAATGCAAAGGGTCAAGTGCAATCAGAGATGCATTTACAAATTAGAACCATAGCCCAGAGAAGGGTGTGTTTGGACAGAAAAGGCCTCGTAGAACAGACAAAATATCTCATCATAAACAGACATCATCAGAGGCAAATTATTACTTTTGAAGATGGGATTTTTTATACACTTAATGTTGCTGGGATTCCAGTTATTGAGGCAAATATAATACCCACACTTGCTTAATGATAAAATTTTTAATACAAATGTAAATAATATAAATCTTGCCTCTAAACTGAGGTGTTAGAATAATGCATTTCTTTCTTTTTCCTTCAACATTTATTTTAAGTTCTGAGGTACATTGCAGGTATGTTACATATGTAAACGTGTTTCATGGTGGTTTGCTGCACACATTAACCCATCACCCAGGTATTAAGTCCAGCATCCATCAGCTATTCTTCCTGATGTTCTCCTTCTCACCACCACCACTGCCAGACAGACCTCAGTGTGTGTTGTTCCCCCAATGTGTCCATGTGTTCTCATTGTTCAGCTCCCATTTATAAGTGAGAACGTGTGGTGTTTGCTTTCTATTCCTGCATTAGTTTGCTGATGATAATGGCTTCCAGCTCCATCCATGTCCCTGTAAAGGACACAATCTCATTCCCTTTTATGGCTGTGTAGTATTCCATGGTGTATATATACCCCATTTTCTTTATCCAGTCTGCCACTAATAGGCATATAGCTTGATTCCATGTCTTTGCTATTGTGAATAGGGCTGCAATGAACATATGCATGCATGTATTTTTATAACAAAATGATTTATATACCTTATAATCCCAGTAATGTGATTACTGAATCAACTGGTATTTCTGGTTCTAGATCATTGAGGAATCACCACACTGTCTTCCACAATGGTGGAACTAAGGCTATAGAAACCAAAACAGCATGGTACTGGTACCAAAACAGACACACAGACCAATGGAACAGTATAGAGAACTCAGAAATAAGACTACACACTGACAACCATCTGATCTTCAACAAATCTGACAGAAATAAGCAACGGGGAAAGGATTCCCTGTTTAATACATAGTGCTAGAAGAACTCATTAGCTATATGCAGAAAATTGAAACTGGACCTCTTCCTTAAAGCTTATACAAAAATTAACTCAAGATGGATTAATTGTAAAACCCATAACTATAAAAACCCTAGAAGGAAAACTGGACAATACCATTCAGGATTTAGGCATGGGCAAAGATTTCATGATTAAAGCTCCAAAATCAATAGCAATGAAAGCAAAAATTGACAAATGGAAATCTAATTAAAGAGCTTTTGCACAGAAAAAGAAATGATCATCAGAGTGAACAGACAACATACAGAATGGGAGAAAAATTTTTGCAAACTATCCATCTAATATCCAGAGTCTACTGGGAGTTAAACGAATTTACAAGCAAAGAACAACCCCATTAAAAAGTGGCAAAGGACATGAACAGACACTTCTCAAAAGAAGACATTCATGTGGTCAACAAACATATGAGAAAAAGCTCAACATCACTGATGATTAGATAAATACAAATCAAAATCACAATGATACACCATCTCATGCAAGTCAGAATGGCAATTATTAAAAAGTCCAGAAACACCAGATGCTGGTGAGGTTGCAGAGAAAAAGGAACACTTTTATATTTCTCTACTTTTTAAAGTCAATGTATATCTGGCACTGAATCCACCATCACATTGGGCCATAGGAAATGTATTCTCAGTTGTGATTATTGGGGCTCCTCTATGGGACCTAGTGCATCAAGGAGGCCCTCAAAGTGCTGATCTGTACTGGTTAGCTCTGCAACCCTTTGTGTGCAGCCCACACAGTTCCTTCAAGTTCCCATGGCTCTGCTGCTTCTGTGTCATAATTAGGGCACAGGACCTTTCCTGGGGCTTGGAGCTGCAGGGTCCAAGGTCCAGCCTCCTTTGGTGCTCCCATGTGATCATCACCTTTGAGGTCCCGCTACCTCACAGAAGATCTACCACCCAAGAGGATGTATATCTCCATTAATAGAAAGACCTACCCATTTTGTTTTTCTTTTCTAGTTTTGGAGAATATGCTCCTTCTTTCTCCCTTCTGGTCCTCAAGGACATGCCTCTTCTCTTCCTGCCCCTTCAGAGACCCCGGGGTAACTACTTTAAAGAACATAAGTTTTGATAAAACACAAGTGCTGGGGTATAAATGTTCGTGTTTTCCTCACATTTACATGTTGAAATCCCAGCCTCCAAGGGATGTTATTAGGAGGTGGGGTCTTTGGGAGGTAATTAGGTTTTGGGGTTGAAGCCCTCATCAATGGGATTAGTTCCTTTATAAGAGACCCAGCAAGCTCTCTCATTCCTTTCTGCCACATAAGAATGCAGGGAGAAAACAGTTATCTATGAACTAGAAAGAGGGCCCTCACCAGACACTGAACCTATCAATGCCTTGATCTTGGACTTCCCTGCTTTCAGAACGATGAGAAATAAATTTCTTTTGTTTATAAGCCACCCAGTCTGAAGGTGGTTTGTTATAGTAGCAAAAACAGCCTAAGACAACAAGAACAATCAGTAACTTTCAGTAGCTTCAACTGTTTTCCTTGGCATATATCTCTGTAATTAATAAGGCACACTCTAGCCCTGGCTACTTGCTCGGTATTGAAATGGAGTGAGATGAGATGAGTGAGAAAGGAAATAAACACATGTGTGCACAAATTAATTTATCTAAATATTATTCTGCCACTAAGTGAAGGGATTCCTAGGAAAATCACCTTTGGGAAAAGCTACCATGATAGCTGTTCGTAGTGCAAGCAGCTAAACCATTGTGTTGGAGGGTAAGCTCAGGAAATGAGATTGAAAAGTTATGAAAATAAGCCATGTATTCTTTGGTTCTGTAGAAAGAATGTTGAATTGGGAGTCAGGACACCTGAGGTCAGACCTTAGTTTTCTCACTTACTGTATGATCTAGGAAAAATGACTTTAATCTCTCTGGGCCTCAGTCTTCCCAGATGCAAACTAAGGGGTATTGATGGGTTGATCCTAAACATCCTCTAAGCCTCAATATTGACACTGGTTTGGTAAAACAGAAGAGGATCTATCATTTTTACAAAGCATCTGAATGGTCACCAATCACTGTCTCTAATATCTGACACATTTAAATTACATTGCTTGGTTAGACAGATACAGGAGACGGGGGGGAGGGGGGTAGGGGATAATGCTAACTGGGTGTAGGAAGCCTCCAAGAGTGAACACAATGTGTAAGCATGGGTGTGTGACATTTCAAAACCATCACACACTGACTGCTTTGGGCCCTTCTTTCTTTGTTCATTTGGAGTTATTTTCACTGCATGCTCCTGCTTCATGTTCTGCTGCACAGGAAGTTTCTGCAATTGGGACGAGAAATTCTGGAAAACAGGAATTTATGGGTGAATCCTTGTATGGCAGTGGTCCAGCTCTTGCTTTGGGTGAGCTGTGTGGAACTGGAATGAGCCAGTCAACCCTGCACAGAGAGGTGAGGCATGGCTCTCGTTAAATCCATCTGCAGTGCCTGCTATTTCAGGGAAGCCGCAGTGTGAGCAGTGGTAATATTTCACTCCACAAATGGGCCATAAGAAACATTAAAGATATCATGTACTCTAAAGAAATTGACTTAATGATTCTTCTCACTTAAGGAGGAATTGCTGGCAAAATTCATTCCTTAAATGAGTCCAAATGACAGATTCCTGCACAAACACAAATTCATGCTAACATGCATGAATTAACAAACATGCTAACATGGTAAATCCTCACTTATCATCAACAAGATCTTGGAAACTGTGACTCTCAGCAAAATGATGTATAACAAAGCCAATTTTACCGTAGCCTAATTGATATAAACTGGAGCTAAGTGCCTATGGCACATTTCCAGTTACAAAACTATCAACAAACTTCCAAAGAAAGATATCAAAACACTTAAAATATTAAGCATTGCAACAAATGTGAATTATACATACATTTAAGAAATATTAACAAAAAGATAATTATATACTCAGGGTTGAGGGTTGGTATTATTTATCCCAGCAACTCAGGGTACAAGGCAAGAACCAGCCCAGACAGGATGCCATCCCATGGAAAGGTGCCCTCACACCACACCCACCCTCTCAGACTGGGACCACATAACGTCACCAATTCACCTAATGCGCACAGCTTTGGGATGTGAAAGGCAAGCAGAGTATCCAGAGAAAACCCACAGACACGAAGAAAGCATGCAAACTTCAACCAGACCGGAGCACTGACCAGGAATCCATTTTTTTCCCTCATCAACATTGTAATGAGACAATGCTACTTGAAGACCTGCTTTTTCAAATAACACTGTACCCTCAGATCTCCCCTATTCTGTCTATAAACCCCAACCCTAGGTCCGAGAGCACTCAGAAAGAGCTCAACGTGTGTTTTCTTTCCCAAGTGAAACTGTCACTAAGATGCCCACTTGGTAAGGAAGAAATGAAACACTCTGTCAAAGACTCGGTGACAGCAGCCCGAGCATCATTAACTTTGAGTTCAGTGAAAACGTAGGGAAACGAAGTCGAAGTCATCAACACGGAAGCTTTTCGTTATGTTCCCCACTATGAACTGAAATGAAAGTTTGAAATTGAATAGTGGATTCTATCTTTTGGATATGGCCTTGGAATCCCCCGTTTTCTGGCAGAACATTTAAAATCATTGTTAGTGTGTAGCCATCAAGAAAAGCAAAGACCTTCACCCAAATGTGTAGAGAATCCTTTTTTGCAGAATTTTTCAATTTTGTTCAGCTTCTTACATTGTCAATTGCCAGGGACTAAGTAAGGCACAGTGAAATATTCTTACGTATTTCTCACAGTAGCTCCTCTAGGGAGGTTTGACGGCTTGTTATTCCATCTCCATAATATGGGGGAGATTTAGAGCCAGATATCAAGCCATATGTTATAACACATCATCAATAGAAACAGGAGATCTTGGGCAGAGGTTTCATAATTATTATGTAATATTGACATGTTTTAAAGAGAAACTAAAAACTGACTACTTGTTTTCGGCAATGATGAAGTACTGGTTTGGTTATACATACATATAATGTATATATATTTCATATTTATATATTTTTATTAGTTTATGCAGCTGTGAAGAAATACTCGAGACTGGGTAATTTATAAAGATGAGGTTTAGGCCAGGCGCGGTGGCTCAAGCCTGTAATCCCAGCACTTTGGGAGGCCGAGGCGGGTGGATCCCAAGGTCAAGAGATCGAGACCATCCTGGTCAACATGGTGAAACCCCGTCTCTACTAAAAATACAAAAAATTAGCTGGGCATGATGGCACGTGCCTGTAACTCCAGCTACTCAGGAGGCTGAGGCAGGAGAATTGCCTTAACCCAGGAGGCGGAGGTTGCGGTGAGCCGAGATCACGCCATTGCACTCCAGCCTGGGTAACAAGAGCGAAACTCCACCTCAAAAAAAAAAAAAAAAAAAAAAAAAAAAAGATGAGGTTTAATTGACTCACAGCTCTGCATGGTTGGGGAGGCCTCAAGAAACTTAAGATCATGGCAGAAGGCACCTCTTCATAGGGTGGTAGGAGAGAGAATGAGCACAAGCAGGAAAAATGCCAGATGCTTATAAAACCATCAGATCTCCTAAGAGTCACATACCACCATAAGAACAGCATGTGGGAACCGCCCCCTTGATTCAATTACCTCCACGTGGTCTCTCCCGTGACATGTGGGGCTTATGCAGATTACAATTCAAGATGAGATTTGGGTGGGGACACAAAGCCCAACCATATCAATATTCATACATCATTTTCTTTAAATTGACACAACTAAAGTGATTGGTTGTTTGGTTGTTTGATTTTACACAATTGCCATTTCATTACTTCTCAGGAGAACTCAAGTTATCTCAAAATATAGCATAATTTCCCCATGTCTTTCTTTCTTTTTTTTTTTTTTTGAAATAGGTCTCACTCTGTCACCCAGGCTGGAGTGCAGTCGTGCCATCATAGCTCATGGAAAGCTCAAACTCCTGAGCACAAGCAATCCTCACACTTCACCCTCCCAAGTAGCTGGCACTACAGGCTCATCCCATGGTACACAGCTAAAAGTTTTTCTTAATTTTTTTTGTAGAGATGGGGTCTCACTTTGTTGCCCAGGTTAGTCTCAAACTCCTGGCCTCAAACAATCTTCCCACCTCAGTCTCCTGCAACACAGGGATTACTCATGTGAGCCACTATGCCTGGTCCCAGTCCATGTCTTAAATGCATTTCTTCACACTCTTAGGTGGTAGGTTGGGAGAGAAGTAGTCTGTAGCCTCCTTTGAATGTCACTAGTTGGAATGGAAAACCCAAACACTTAAAGTCCTGGTGCTTTACTTAGAATGTATCATTATAGGTCCTGTTGACTGTGGGTAAATAAATGAAAGGATCTAACATCATGGGATGGATTATTTATGATGAGTCATCTCAAACAAATTCTTGAAATTCTATTTTTTTTTAATGTTGTGGCCCACACTATTGTACATCAACCAACTATTGTTCCTATGCAAACTCAGGAGAGACTTGCCACCAATAGCTGGGGTCCTCCACAGCAGTTGATTTCCATATTGTTTTAGGACCTGTCATTCTCAGAATAACTTAGACATTTCAGAGGCAGATACGTGCTTCCTTCTAGGACTATGGCTTTTAAACCTTTGTTAGTGTAAAATGTACTTCACAGACACAATCTTACATAGAACTTCGGTATTGGAAACATGCTGAAGTGAAGATACCCCAGGAGAATCAGTGAAGAAAAAACACACAGGCTCCCTCCTGTCCCCACCTCATAGCATGTTTATGGCTCTCTCTCAGAAGGCTAGACCTCTGCAGAACCCAATTTGAGGGCTCCTGCTCTAGACCAGCTGTAGAACAAGCCAAATCACATACAATTGCCCATATTCTGAGACATAGGACGGAAAAATGGTAGACTACAGTGTTTGCCTTTTAGCAAAAACCATGCTGGTGTGTAATTGGCACATCATCTAACAGGAATTCCCCTAGGACATACTAACCTGAGGGGAGAGCTGAGTTACCTTATAATGGGACTGTTGTACATAGTGCTGGCTTGCCCAGTTTCTCAGGTGCTACTTCAATTACCAAGTTGCTGCAGGGCTGCCCCAGCTGCTGCTAATTTCTCTGAGGACTTGGTGTCACTACCTAAAGAAGTCATGCATTACACTCCTGGTGAAGAAATTGTTTTACCATTGCTACAGATGCTGTTGTTACATGTTGATGCTGATTTTCTACATGGTTTCTTTACTGCTAGAATGGCTAAGGATCCTCCCATTACACAGGGGTTTCCTCTTTCCTATTTTCTTTCCTTCTTCCATTCATTTAATCCTTGGGAAAAGAGAAAAGGCTTTGTGTTCTGTCTTATTCAAGCAGTGTTGACCATATTGCTTGATAAGTAACCGATTCTTAGCAAATGTATATTCTCTGTAAATATATATTCTTCTAAGATGTTCACTTTTGGAGACAAAAGCACAGGCTTCAGAGTGAAGCAGTCATCAGTGTGAATCTGTGTAATGTTTCCTGCAGGTGGTATAATTTGGGGAAAGTTACTTCACCTCCCTGAGCTGCTATTTGCTCATTTGTAAAGCGGGATAGCAATACTTACCTCAGCGCGGTTGTAGGAAAGAAATATGGTGTATGTGACTGGTGTGGCATGCAGTAAGTTCTCAAAAAAGGTAAGTTCCTTTCTTTTCCCCTTGAAGAATGAAGCGCTGTGTTACTTGCAGGGGGTTCAGTCTGGCTCTGCCCTTCAGGGAGTCCCTGTGAGCCAGAGGTTCCAGCCATTCCATAGGAGCCAGAAGAGAAAGCCTCACCAAAGAGCAGGGTGGGACCCATGGATCTGGATCCACCATACTGTTCTTTACTAAAGGGCTGTCCCTGGGCACTTATCTCAAGGAGTTTCCGGCAATGTCAAGCAAAGAAAACAGGCCTATGATAAGAATGACACAATGGACTTTGGGGACTTGGAGAGAAGAGTGGGAGAGGGGCGAGGGATAAAAGACAAATATGGTGCAGCACATACTGCTCAGATGATGGTGCACCAGGATCTCACAGGTCACCACTAAATAACTTACTCATGTAATCTAATGCCACCTATACCCCAGTAACTTATGGAAAGATAGAAAGAAGAAAAAGAAAACAGGCCTATGGTAAAGTTACAAAAATAGAACAGGGAGAGGGTAGTGTTAAATAATGAAGACAATCAAGCGTAGGAGGAATGTTAACAAAATCAGGGTAGAAGGAGTTATTTGTCCCCAATCCAGCATCCATGTCTTCATCTTCTGGGAGTGTACTTCTAACATCCCTTGAAAAACCACTTCTCACCTTGGGTATATAGTTTGAGGGGGATTAACCCTATCCATTGCTCTAGGGTAGACCCTTCATTGGCTAAAGCCAACAACATATTCAACCTTCTAGCTGCAACCATTGGTTCAGAGATGGGCATATAACTCAGTGAGAACCAATCAAATATTTTCTGGAGCATAAGAGGAAACAGAGTTAACTTTCTGTGGAGCTACCATAAAATTTTGTCTTCTTATGGATGGAGTATTGTGAAGCTGTATGACATGAACTACTGCCATAAGGGAACGTCTAGAGCCGCTAGGCCATGGTGTGAAACATGAAGATAAAGAAAGGGAGTTAAGAAATTAAATTAGGTGAGCAGAGTATGAGGGGATAAAGTCCATATTTAATGTCTTTGTACTGCTGGATCAAGCCTTTTCTGAAGCCTGTATCCATCTGGACTGTTAGATTATATAAAGCGATCAGTTTGAAATCAGTTTTCCTGATATTGCTGCTTATTAACTGTGTATCACTTGGCAGGACCTCAATCTCATCATCTGAAAGAAAAGGTTTAATCGTATCCTTTTATAGTTGAGGTGATGAATAATGAGTAATATATATAAACCACTGTGCTCAAATGACATTTTTAACATAAACGTGGTTAGAAGCTAATATAGAAGTATCTTCTAGAAGAGTGGTTCTCAATTGAAGCTATTTTGCCCCTCAGTGGACATTTGGTAACGTCTGGAGACATTTTGGGGTTGTTGCAGCTCAAGGCATTTAGTGGGTTGGGGCCAAGGATGCTGTTTACGTCCTATGATGCACAACACAGCACCCCTCTCCCCTGTAACCACCCACAACCAAGAATTATCCAGCCCCAAACATCACTAACGGCAAAGTTAAGAAACCCAGATCCAGAGGACACATGTACTGATGTCAGCGAAGTGCTCAAATTGAGGTGTCCATTGTTTCTGCCAAAACACTATGGGGACATGCAAAAAGGACACTGGCACAGCGAGCAAGCACATAAGACGGTATCAGCAAGGGACAAAAACAGAGGGATTCCCTGACTCTCTGCCAAGGCTATGAGAGTTCTACCTGTGAATATCAGAGTAAATGAAGGTTATAAGAGCCCAGCTGAGGTAATGTATAGATTATGGAGCCCTAGAAAGTGTGAGCTTGATCAGTCACTGAGAGCCCATCACAGTATAGCAGAAAGAGGATAAATACTGTTCAGGTGGGTATGGAGCAAGACACAATCTCAGAACGCATGCTCCCTCATCTTTAGGTATTGTGAGGTGCGGCACGGTCAAAATGTTGAGAACTTCATACCACAAGAAGTAGAACATCTTAGTATCATTAACGAGCTACTGATTTCCTGTAGGTATTACACTGTTTTATACTAAAAAATACACATACATCTCTGTGCCAAGAGAATTTGCAAATTCTGCCATGGTGAGGAAATAGAACACTGCCAGTGTTCAGTATCTAGTTCAGTCTAACAGATACTCCTAGACATAACAGAGAGCAACAATTTATGGTCCTATAAATCATAATCTGGCCCTTTGTAGCAAGGATAATTGTCATGAAGTTGCAGAATACTTTCAGATTTCAGCATTAAATGCTGCTTTTCTCACACACCAGGTAGCTGGAGTGAATTCAGTGTCAGGTACCCACCTCCTAGACCTTGAACAAAATTGCCTGAAGTAACCTAGCTGCCAACCCCCACAGACCATCCATCTACACAGTGTCTGGGAGCCCCATCCACCTTCAGTGATGGGTGAGGACAAGGGAAAGGGCAAGGACAAGCTTGAACAGCAAAGCTTCCGTGGCATTAATGCTGATGCTGTGACTCCTTTTCCCCTTTCCCAGTAGGGGAGAAGCCGGATGGAGGTGTGTGTTTATGACATGACCAGTCTAATAACTATCCTTTTTTCTGTTCCTCTGCTGACTTAGTCAATTTCCTAAAGGACATATAGATGTGTGTGAGTGTGCATGTGTACATGTATCTGGTAGCAGCTTTAATTATCACCACTCATTACCTTTTTCCCTGTGCTCATTTTAATTGTCTCCGTGACTTGACTTAGCCACTTATTTGAAAGCATTTCAGTAATTCTTTTCTCATTTCTATGGGTGAAATCTTTATAATAGTCTTTTTATTATCCATGTTTTAATGGTTTTAGTTTGCTACCTGCTGAGATTGCTGTAGTCTTAATCATTACATTTTAAAAGACAGCTGTTGGAAGTTTCTTTAACTGCACAAATAACATGCTAACAGCTGAACTAAAAATGAAATAAACTTTTAATTTCCCAAGCTTTGCTAATAAAAATCTTAACAACAATAATAGCTAACATTTGAAAGCTTACTATGGACAAAGCACTGCACTATGCCCCATATATTTTGTCATTTAAGGGTCACATCCTTATGCGATAGGGATTATAATGTTATCTACATCTATTTTGTAGACAAGGAAACTGAGTCATAGAGAGGTCAAGTACCTTGCTCAGGGTCATGCCAAGCAGTGTCAAACAAGGCAGGGCCACACATCCAGCTCAGAACTAGACTGATGCCAGACTTGGAACTCAGAGACTGTATTCTGATTCTTTCCTCTCTGGTTTCTTCCAGTACTTATCATTATGCACATAATAGTTTTTACATTTTTGCAAATACAGCATTGACAGATTTTATTGCCTATTCTTTCCAGTTAATAGAATACTAAAAACACTTTCCACGTTGCTATCTGGTATTCCCAATGTGGATCATTTTTGATCCACATTGATAGTGTATTCTTGAAATACTATCAAGAATAGTATATTCTTCCAAAAAATTCATAGATCATACTTGAATTGAGCATACTTGTGTTATATATTTATATGGCTTTCAGTTTTTCATCTTTTTTAAAAAAAACTAGTGAATATTTTCATGTATGTAGCATTTTCTACTTTTGATTTATTTCTTGAGATAAATTCCTAGGAGTGAAGTTACTGAATCAAAGGATAAGTGCCTTTTAAAAGTATATATGTAATTCTTCAAGTGTGTTCTTCAAATGTTTTCCAAAATTATGCTTGGAGTAAACATTTCTTGAGATACTAGGTTTACCATGATTTTATTAACATAGAAATTTTTCATTATTTTATTATTTCAATAGTCATTTTCTGTTAATAGGCAGTTGTTTAAGAATTATTGAGGTTGGACAATTCATTAATATGTTTTCAATTTCTATAAAATTTCTATATCATATAGACAAGGAATCAACGAACTATGCCTCATGGGCCAAACCTGGTCTACTGCCTGTTGTTATAGATACAATTTTATTGGAATACTTCCACACTCATTCATTTATGTATTATGTATGGTTCCCGTTGTCTACTACAACCGCAGAATTGAATAGTTTCCACAGAGATTGTAAAGGGCCAAACAATAATGTCAAAATTGTGTAGTCACTTCTACCTGTGGGTCCCGTCAACTTACAGGGTCCAGGGTCCACTTCTACCTGTGGGTCCTGTCAACCTACAGGGACCAGGGTCCACTTCTACCTGTGGGTCCAGTAATTTACAGGGTCTAGTAAAAATTGAGAATGTAGAACCCCTTGTTAAACAACTATTGAGAATGTTAAGACAGTGAAAACAGAAGTTTCAACCATGTGCAGGTCACAAGTCCAAGAAACTGTCCTTGCCCACAAAGCCTAAAACATTGTTATTTGCTCCTTTACCAAAAAGTTTGCTGACCCTTGGTACATATATTTAATACTAAATCTGTTATAACAGGTTTAAATATCTTGCCTATAATTTCCCTTTTTAGTTATGACATTCATGTCAAAACACTGTTTTTTTAAAGCAGGGCAGTGGTTTTTTTTTTTTTTTTAATGTGACAGAATCTTCAGATAATTTCTTTTATTGATTACTACCCCAAAGATCAGACAGTCGAATCTATTCTCTTCTGGCTATTTAATAATATTACTTTGTATATTTAATTTTATTCATGACACTTACTTTAATGTATAGTATTAAATATGGGTTATATGTTAATCTGTTTTAAAATTGAGACTCACAATTCTAATTATAAATATTTTACTTATTCATTGCTTAGTAATACTTACCTTACCATAAATGAATTTCTTACATATAACTGGTCAATTTTTGAGCTTTTCAATATATTTAATTAATTACTGATTTTATTTTTTGTTCTTTAGCTCAGTGGTTCTCAACCAGTAGTAATTTTGCTCCCAAGGGGACATTTTTGGTCATCACAACTGAAGGAGAAGGTGCTACAGGCATCTGATGAGTGGAGTAGAGGCCACAGATGCTACTGAACATGCTACAGTGCACAGGACAGCACCTTCGATAAAAAATTTTCTGACCCCAAATATCAATGGGGCTGATGTTGACAAATCCTACTTTAGCTTTGTCTTTTATTTGCTGATGTAGTACCTGAAATGCCATTAAGGGCGGATGCTCTTCCTAATTTCTGTTTCTTTTCAAAATATTTATTTGCTTTTGTAAAATTCATTTTGTAAATGAATTTTCAAACAGCTCTGTCAAATAGGATCACATTAATCTAAAAAGCTTCTGAATAGCGAAGGAATCAATCTGCAAAACGAACAGCCAACACTCGGAATGGGAGAAAATATTTACAAAGTACCCATCTGACAAAGTAAAAATAACCAGCCTATCTAAGGTGTTCAAACAATAGGAAAAAGGAAACAAACGAATAATCCAATCAAAATGGGCAAAAGATCTGAATAGACATTTCTCAAAAGACAACAGACAAATGGCCAACAGTTATATTTTAAAAGTGTTCAACATCAGTAATCATCAAAGAAATGCAAATTAAAACTCCAATAAGATACCATCTCCCACCAGTTAAAGTGGCTTTTAGCCAAAAAATAGGCAAAATCAATGCTAGCAAGGAAATGAAGACAGGCAATAATCACTACTAGTGAGGATGTAGAGAAAAGGGAACCTTCACACGCTGTTGGCGGGAATGTAAATTCGTACAACCACTACAGAGAACAGTATGGAGGTTCCTCAAAAAACTAAAATTGGAACTATCATATGATCCTGCAATCCCACTGCTGATGCATATCCAAAAGGAAGGAGATCAGTGTATCAAAGAGATAACCACACTTCCATGTTTATTGCAGCATTATTCACTATAGCTAAGATTTGGAGATGGACACTATAGCAACCTAAGTGTCCATCAGCAGGTGAATGATTAGAGGGAATGTGATACATACACACTATGGTATATTATTCAGTCATAAAAAATAAAATCCTGTGATTTTCAACAACATGGATGGAACTGGAGGGCAGTTTGTGAAATGAAATAAACCAGGCACAGAAAGACATATCTCACATGTTCTCATTCCTATGTGAGAGGTAAAAAGTAAAAACTGAACTCATGGAGATAGAGAGTAGAATTGTGGTTACCAGAGGGTGGGAAGGGAAGCAGGGAGTAGAAGATAAAGTGAGGATGGTTAAACGGGTACAGAAGTACAGTTAGACAGAATGAGTAAGACCTAGTATTCAGTACCACAATGTGCTTTCTGCCTACATTGCTAGGTAAAGCTGTCTAAACCTTTCCTGGTTCTGAGCATTGGCCAATTCATAAATCATTCTTTATTCAGATAAGCTCTACTAAATTTAATTTGACTAAAGTTTTTCTTTTAACATTTCAAATAACTTTACTATTACAAACATATAATTTGAGGAGAGTTTAGCTGGTTCTTTTTTCTTTTCTTTCTTTTGTTTTTTTGTTTGCTTTGTTTTGTTTTGATTTGATGGAGTCTTACTCTGTTGCCCAGCCTGGAGTACAGTGGCATGATCTCGTCTGACTACAACTTCTGCCTCCCAGGTTCAAATGATTCTCCTGCCTCAGCCTCCTGTGTAGCTGGGATTACAAGTGCCTACCACCATGCCCTGCTAATTTTTGTATTTTTAGTAGCGACGAGGTTTCACCACATTGGCCAGGCTGATCTAGAACTCCTGAAGGCGAGTGATCCACCTGCCTTGACCTCCTCAAGTGCTGGGATTATAGGCATGATCCACTGTGCCTGGCCCCTCCTTTAGCTTTTCAAGCTATAAAGTAATATAGTTTGTAGATTCTTTCCAATGTTTACTTTTGTTTAGTTTTTAGAGCACACGGCTGGACTTCCAAACCAATTTGATGAATAATGCTGATAGAATTTAAAGTACGAAATATTTCTCAATTAAGCAAAATGTTCTTTAGAATATTTATCATTTAAGTTAAAAAGAACAACTTTTAATGACTTTCTGCATGAAAAATTAAGCCCCAGATTTTTGTCTCAAAATAGTTACTACTGGCCTTTTTATTACACAGTACATTCACATGTGTGAATATGTGTAGGTGCATGTGTACATAACTACATATAATAAACCTTTAAAAATTTATGTGGCAGAGCAAAGTGCTGGATATGTGCTAGCTAGGTTAGAATATGTTGGTAGTGCCATGATGTACTCAAGCTTATTGGGGTACAAGGAGCTATTCACAAGCCATCAAGGTTAAAAAGTACCTCTGTAGCAGGTCGAATTGTAAATTCCCCCAGAATTCCTGCAGCATAATGTGATTGATTCTTGAATGGACTTGAACAAAAATATTTCTGACCTAATCCTTAGTCCTTCAATCTTTCAGTGATAGCAATCCCTAAGTCTCTTTTTCATTACCAGGATCTGTCTTGTCACCTCATCCATTTCTTTATACAGATATTTTTGGAGGCCTTACAGAGCAGTCAAGAGCGACTGAATTGCACATTTCTTTTCAGAGATCAGAACTGTAGGCACACACTTCTCTGTAAACTGACCCACGTTTCTGGTTCTTTCTATGAATATAAAGAGTCATAGAAGTTTGCATTATGAGATATTGATGAAAGAAATTATTAAATTCAATTATAAACTTGATTCCTTTCAGTATTTAACCTTATGTGAATAATATTGAGACAATGATACATTTGCATTAGTGGCGTTTATGACTAAACTAAGTTTCCTCTGCTTTTTCACAGTGTATTTTCCTTGTTAGGTACCAAACATCAGCTTTAGAATCTGATTGGCAATATGGAGGAATGGTAGGATCATAAGAATAAACTGCAACCCAAATGGTATAAGGTAGGAGTTGATAAAGAGTATCCTATAAACAAAATGCTAAGATATATCCTAAAGTCTTAGGTGGTCATAGGTTTTCCCATGATTGCTCCAGATACTCAACATGAAAGCACACAGTAACCACGTTTAAACCATACCTTTTAATTTATAAAGTTGACATTGAAAAGCGACAGACAGATAATGCCTATTTATAAATTGTATAAGCGTCTGCACATTTACTATTTTACTATTAACCTTAGAATTTCCACATAATATAAGACTTAAACAGATTCCTTACTTTGAATTTAATATAGTGCTTTTAAAAAGTATTTGTAAGCATTATGTTTCTTTCTGGTTGCTTACTTACTCAAACTATTTTATGCATTTTGGGGTATTCAAATAAGCTCTTGATTTAGTCACTAACATGGATCAAATGTTTAAAGGGTTGAAGAGGTATAAAAATGGCTAAACTATTATAAAAATTCTGACGGACTGTAGAAGAATGGTAAGTTTGTGTTAAAGGAATTGTCAAGTAGCCTATGAGATGGGAATAAAACCACTATGAATTTGAACCCTAGCTTCACCATTAGCTGTAATAATCTTGGGCAGTTTAATTTACCTCTCTGCATTTCAGTGTCCTCATCTGTAAAGTCAAGGTAATAATAGAATTCACTTCCTAGGCTTGTTACAAGGACTAAAACAGGTTAATTTATGTAAAATATTTATTACTACGATGGGCAGAGAACAGTGAAGAATGAGAATGATTGGCATAAAAGAAATAAAATGCCCTAGGGCAAACTGAATAGCACTTCTAGATATAAATACTCAACAAGCTATTACCAGGAAGGAACAGAATTGTACAGGAAATGCGTTACAACCGACAACATTATAATACACTTGTACTCAATGCTCATATTATAGATATCTCTCATTCCTTTCAATATAGATATGTCCATCATATTCAAAGAAGACAACTTCCTGTATAGTTATACAATGATCCTTGATAACTCAGAGGAATATATACATCTGCCAATACCTGTTTGTATAATCTGAAACCTATAGTTTTATACTGACGACAGTACATTGTTCTCTCAAGAGTTTGATCACTGGACTCATTAACTGTCGTACTAAGAAGAATGATGTTGGAAATTACATTTACTGTAATATGTAGCCATTTGACAATTACTATTATGATCTTCTGTAATTATGTATGTTACTCTGCATATAGTTGGCATTTTGATTTACTACTATCAGATTTTAGGGAATAGAGAAAGCATCTCAAAAGCAATGGAATGTGAGTTAAGAGCAATGGATGTGGCCAGGCATGGTGGCTCATGCTTGTAATTCCATAACTTTGGGAAGCCAAGGCAGGCAGATCACTCGAGGTCAGGAGTTCAAAACCAGCCTGGCCAACATGGTGAAACCCAGTCTCTCCTAAAAATACAAAAATTGGCTGGGCGTGATGGCACATGCCTGTAATCCCAGCTACTAGGGAAGCTGAGGCAGTGGAATCACTTGAGCCCACGAAGCAGAAGTTGCAGTGAGCCCGGATGGCACAACTGCACTCCAGCCTGGGTGGCAGAGTAAGAGTCTGTCTAAAAAAAAAAAAAAAAAAAAAAAAAAAATCAAAGGATGTGGTGTTAGAACAACCTGAATTTGAGCCCTACCTTCACCATTAGCTGTCTAATCTTGGTCAATTTAATTCACCCCTCTGTATTTGTTTTCTCATATGTAAAGTGGAGGTAATAATAATGTCCATTTCATAGGCTTGTTGCAACGATTAAAACAAGTTGATTTATGTAAAATATTTAACACGGTGCCTGACACATAGTATTAGCTATTAGCTATTATCATTTATAAATGAAAAATCCATTTTTAGTTTGGATTCTAAGAAGAAAGCTATTCTTTCTGTCCAAAGGACTAAAATCTTTTCATCATATGAGCAACATTAATAATAAATCTCCCAGAAGAACTGAAATCACAGAGAGGGACAGAGTTGCTGTGAGAACAAGCCAGGCCTAGTGTTAAGGAGGTAGGCCTAACTAGTAGAATTCAAATGGACACAACTGAGTAATTAGCCCATTTATAGAATATTTTCTGGCCAAAGACCACACAGAATACGCCCACAGTTCAACAAATTTGGTTTGCTTGTTGCAGCAAGGAATAGTGCATCCCGTGGGTAACTATGTGGTCTCAGATACCTCAATCACTCAGATAAGAAAAAAAAAAAAGTTTGGTATTCTGTGATTTGGACAATGTTTCATCTGTTTTCAGATGTGAATTCAGAGTAGTCATGTTTTTGTCTTGATTCATCATGATCACAGAATGGCCTTGTTTGATGATGATATGTATGAAATTGCTTGTGTTCACAGGAGAACACAAGGCCCAGTTGACAGTACTAGGACAGCTCCTGGGTAGCAGGGGCTGCCTTTCTTTTTTTCTTATAATCTTAATGATTCTTATTTCTGACTGAGTAGGTGAGACCCCTTGTGAGACCCCAGTCCTATCTCCCCTTGTGAGACCCCCAGTCCTATCTTTTCTAAATATTATTTTCAGTATCAACATCTTAATTCTGAAGTTAACCAGGAACAATAAAACCATAATTATAATAGGATGAATATAACATTAAATCCAATTATAATTATAAATGGAATGATACCCAACTTCCATGCTAAGGATAAAGCAGCAGATTGCATTCTTCTAAATTCCAGATTTTTCAAAATTATACTTTAAGTTCTAAGGTACCTGTGCAGATCTTGCAGGATTGTTACATAGGTATATACATGCCATGGTAGTTTGCTGCCTCCAACCCCCCGTCACCTGTATTAGGTATTTCTCCTAATGTTATCCCTCCCCAACCTCCCCACCCCCTGCTATTGCTCCCCTAGCCCCTCTCCCCACAACAGACCCCAGTTTGTGATGTTCCCCTCCCTGTGTCCATGTTTTCTTATTGTTCAACATCCACTTATGAGTGAGAACATGTGGTCTGATTTTCTGTTCTTGTGTCAGTTTGCTGAGAATGATGGAAACCATCATTCTAAATTCTAGATTTTAAATGCCTCTCCATTTTTATAAACAAAATTGATCAACATAAATGTGTTAAATCCATGATACTCATATGTTCAAGGCCAAATTTTGAAGAAAAATTGATTGGAGACTACGAATCCTCTTATACTTATAGTCTGTCATAAAGAATGAGAGAAAGAAAAGTCAAGTGCCTCCTGCAGAGGACTCAGGAGAGTGGGTGGAAATGATGAGGCAGACTTGTCTTCCCAGTCTGTTCTTTAACCACTGCTTACTTCCCATACAAAACCCCACAGAACCAGGGAACCCCTGACCCCCCTGGATTAAGGATTGAGAGGTGCCCCGTTTCTTGTGTCATATACCAGATGATCTCTGCAGTGTCCTAAGGAAGTAACAGGGGCTATATTAACTTCTGCAAAGTATATGCAATGCATACCTTACTACTCCTAAATCAGAGGTACTTCTGTTTATGACAGAATACCATTGTATATTGTACTGCAGCACTGGCCACCATTTGTAGTGTTAGCAAAGCATGGTTGATGATCACAACTTAAAGCAGTTATCAGGAAATAGAAAATGTACATAATATTTGGTTTTATAATTCTAAAAATGATCCTACATCTGAAGGAAACTTACAAGGTTATGAAAGTAATCCATATACTTCCAGAAGTATGGCTCATTTTTCACATCTAAGACAACATTGTTCCTGGGCTCATACCTGGGTTAACAGTCACTGCACAATCAAACTGTCTACAGGAATCAATGTCAATCTTGAAGACAGAGCAAATTATTAGATCAGCGAGGCTGTGACCCAGAACATAGCTGATGTGCTATTTTTAAAACTTCTTGCTAAAAAAATTATCCACACTTGCAGTAATTCCTTAGAGTGACTGCCTCAGTAGCTGAAAAATGAACAAACCTGAAATGGTCTGATTCCTTGACATTGATTTGATGCGGAAATCAAATGCTTTGGCTAGAAAGAAAAATGCAGTGTCAATTACTCAAACTATGTTGCAGGTTTTACGCTGTTCATCTTTATGGTTTAAAACAAACATCAGTGCCTCATTGTGAATTGGTTGATCCTACCTTCTAATGAATAAACAATGAAAAAGGAGTTGTATAAAGGGAAGAAGCACAGATCGTTGGGCTGTGGAGGTGCTGATGGACTGAAGGAGCCAATAAATCCAAAAAACAACCCTAAAGGGAATGATAAGGAACAAAGATGTTTCATCCATTCCACAATTAAGGTTGGTCCTGTCTACAACATAACTATGTTGAGTTACCCACACAGCACACATATCTGCCAGACAGGAAAAATTCACAGAGGAAAAAGTCCACCTCTTTGAATCTACAGACCTCATGCTTAGTTTATTCATTTCATTTCAGAGGAAGCTTTGTGGAAAAACTTGGAGTATAGTTTCTGTAAATAGAACACAGAACACACACATTCTCAAATATTTAGGTGTGCTATAATCACCTGGAAGGCTTGTTAAAATACAAAGTACTGGGCCCATTCAAAAGTGGGCAAAGGATATGAACAGACACTTTACAAAAGAAGACATACAGGAGGCCAACAAACATGAAAAAATGCTCATCATCACTGGTCATTAGAGAAATACAAATCAAAACTACATTGAGATACCATCTCACACCAGTTAGAATGGCGATCATTAAAAAATCTGGAGACAACAGACACTGGAGAGGATGTGGAGAAATAGGAACACTTTTACACTGTTGGTGGGAGTGTAAATTAGTTCAACCATTGTGGAAGACAGTGTGGCGATTCCTTACCTAGAAATAGAAATCCCATTTGACTCAGCAATCCCATTAACCTGGTATATATCCAAAAGATTATAAATCATTCTACTATAAGGACACATGCACACGAATGTTCATTGCAGCACTGTTTATAATAGCAAAGACCTGGAACCAACCCAAATGCCCTTCGATGATAGACTAGACAGGGGAAATGTGGCACATATACACCATGGAATATTATGCAGCCCTCAAAAACGATGAGTTCATGTCCTTTGTAGGGACATGGATGAACCTGGAAACCATCATTCTCAGCAAACTGACACAAGAGCAGAAAATCAAACACCGCATATTCTCACTCATAGGCGGGTGTTGAACAATGAGAACACATGGACACAGGGAGGGGAGCACTACACACTGGGGTCTGTTGGGGGGAAATAGGGGAGGGACAGGGGGTGGGGAGTTGGGGAGAGATAGCATGGGGACAAATGTCAGATATAGGTGAAGGGGAGGAAGGCAGCAAATCACACTGCCATGTATGTACCTGTGCAACAATCTTGCATGTTTTCACATGTATCCCAAAACATAAAATGCAATAAAAAAAATTACTGGGCCCTACCTCGCAGACTTTCTGATTCATTAGGTTTGAAGTGGGTGTTGAGATTTTGCTTTTCTAAACAATTCTGAGGTAATGATGATGCTACTGGTCTCAGATCCGACTTTCAGAAAAATAATTCTTTTTTGTTTTGCGAATTATTTTAGTTCATTAGTTTCTGAGCTGAGGGTAGGCCTCTTTTCTTGCCCAATATTCTCCATGTGCATTCAGTAAATTACAGCAAGTGAATAAGGAAACCAAGGCACAGACAGACTAAAGCGTGTGCTCAAGTTAGGTCCTTTTCTCCTCTTAGCCTGGCCGAAGGTGGGAACCACTAAAGGAAGTGGAAGTGGCCAGTGTGATCTGTCTTTGTAAATGTTAAAGGTACCAAATTACAATTAATTAGAATTTTTGTAGGTCTTTTAGAAATCCACTCCAAAGGCTCCATTATAAATGTTCTATTTCCTTTTTCTGACTGCTGTGGGAAAAAAAAAAACCTTAGTGGAATTACCTTTACAAATGTATTAATTTATTCTACCCCAAGGATATTATATTCAGTGATTTGGCAAAACTAATCTGAACTAATAACAGGCACATTTGCTGAGACTAAGCAAATTTTCCAGCAGAAAGCTACTTAGCCATTTGGAACAAATAAAGGTTGAGGCACAAAGATTAAAGAATAGCTGTAATGTCCAAAAGAGGTAAGAGTGTTTACAAAGACATCAGCATAGATTGACAAAAATGCAAAGCCAAAGGATGCTAACAAGGAAACAATCACCAGGGAGTGAAAAATTTATGAGGAAATTCTCCATCACTGACAAATGCTCAGGTTCAAGAGACATTCTCCATGTGCATCTCTGGATGACTTTTAATCACTATGTGACAACCACACCTTCTCAGAGCCTTTTGTTCTATCCAATGGAGTTAGGCAAATAGTGACTGTGCACTCACTTCCACACTGTCCTTTTAAAAATCCTCAAGCTATTCTCACAGCCGACTGGAAGCAATATAAATGAGTAAAATTGGGGAGAATATAAGGTAATAGGCAGTAGTGAGACTTGGTTAACCAAAAAAGTTTATGCTCCATTTAAAGGGGGAGCTGCAACCCAGCTTCAGGACATTGTTGCTCTATGGGATGTGATCCTACTGTTACCAGATCTTTCAATTTTGCAAGAAGCATCAGAATTCGAACTTCCTGATAAACACTGTGTGACCCGAATGTAATATGTTTGTAGGTAGAACAGGACCTCTAACTTTTCATTTGAGACCTTTCCTTAGGCTCTTGGAAGTCCTCCTCTGGTCTTCTTTACCTGGTTATAATCTCCTTCTGGATCTATACTCTATCCCCCAGTCCCCCTAAAAGTACTCTTTTTTCAGAACCTCTCAGAGGCACAGAATTCTTCTTCTCCTAAATCCTGAAGGACCACACAGGTAGATAATGATTCTATCAGGAATTGTCTTTGACTACTTCATATGCTGAGATATAGTCCATTAGTGAAGGGTTTGTTATCCATGGTGAATGGGAGTGACCCAGTATCACACAGCCTCATAAGAGAGCTGACTTAAGGGGAAGGAGCTTAGGTTCTAGCCTCCCTAGCCAGCTTATTTCTCACGCTCACACTTCATCTCAGGCCCCTGGAATGACTTTCTAAAAAAATGCATCTGGGCTCCAGAAAAAAGAATACCCAGTTGCTCAGAGCACGAAGACTGCCAGTCCCCATTTGGGCTTTGAGGAAAACTAAACCAAGGAATAAAGAGTTTGAAGACAGCTTTGCTTAATTCTTCCAGTTTAGGTACAACTAAAGTATAGAGGGCAGTAATAGGTCTGCAGGTATTCTGGTCTAATGCTTCTAGCTCCTTTACTGTCTCATTTTCCTTCATTTTTTAAAGGGGAATAAGTGAGGGCAAAGAAAAGGTTTGAATATTTAAATTTTTCTTTAAAGGTTTATCTACTCACTCCCTGAGCCAATACTTAGAGTATTTTACATTTGACATGGAGCTTACAGTCTATGAAAAATAGACACACACACACACACACACACAATAAAAAGTAGGCAAATAAAAAAACTTAAGACTTATATATTGTAAAAAGTACAACCTGGAAAATAATCAGGGTAATGCAAATCACAGAGGAAAAATATCTTAGTACTTATATTCCCAACCTAGGGTGGAAAGGGGTAGGTGATGTCCCTTTTTGGAAGAATTTGAGTGTCACGGATTATATTCACTCTAAGTCCTGGCTTGGCAATGGAGGGATTGCTCTGGTGGTCCACTCCACGCCATTACAAAGGATGTGAAGGCTCTGGATATGCTTGTAATCTCTTTAGCCCCGGTGGTTCCTTGAAGAAGCTCTGAGTCCTGGAGGAATGAGTACTTTCAGGTATAGGTAGTAGTTACAGGGAAAATATAATTAGCTCACATATAGACAGACACTCAACAGTGTCTACAGATGAGCAGGAAACCTAGCTAGGTGCTGTAATTGGGAGCTGAATCAATTTTCATTTCCAACCCTTTTCAAGAAGAGACTCTGCTGGTAAATGAGCCAAGTTTAAACCAATTCTGTTGTCCATCCCCACCTCTGCCACCTTGCTGTGGAGCAAGAGAGGCTTCAACAATGTGCCCACAACTCAAAAGCACAGAACAGAAAAGACACCTAAACAGCAAGCAGAGCTCTCAGACTCTGGGAGAAAGCTCAGGCTGCAGTATAGAACAAATGGAGTCTCGGGTTCATAGATCAAAACAGTAGGCATTTTACTACACATCTTCAGATGTAGTCCTGCAGTCCTTACTCAAAGGTGAACTTCCAGAAAGTTAACCATCATGTTGAGAGTATGAACTTGGAAGTCACGTACACGTGTGTGTGAGTGTGTGTGACAAGACTTGGTCCTGAATATCTTTCTGTCCTGAGTATGGATTCAAACATTCACATATTTTTCAAACAATTGTTATATTTACAAAGTCCTCAGTTTAAAAATATCTCCAGAAATCATCACAGGTCAATAGTTTTAAAAATTTTTTAAGCCCATGCTTTTTGAGAAATGGGCTAGTTCCCCTAGATCCTGCACATTCACTAAGGCTTTCACAATTCTCCTATTTGCCAGAATCTTTGGGGAAATGTGATGGTATAATTTGTGGGCACACTCTCTTCCCACCATCAGTTGATATTCTGTCTGAGGAGATACAGAGCATATCTTTCCTCCCAGTTATAAGAAAGATTATGGTAGCTGACTAAAACTAAGCAAGCAGCACCTCTTTGCTTTAGTAAAACTCACGTTTGTCTGAGCCTGTGATATTTACACAAGCCTATAGGTACAGATCACTCATAGACCATTTACAGGAGAGTTCAAATATGATATCACTTCGGTGGCTGGCATAGGGCTGAGCACAAAGAAAAGTTTCAATAAGTATGTATTTAATAAATGTTTGTCACATAAAATCTCTGATGGAACAGTTTTAAGGTCACAGGCTAGTCTATGACATGACAGAGCTCTTACATGGTTATATTTGCCATACCTAAAGGGAATTTGTCCATGCAAACTTTATAAACATCAAAAAAGGTGAACAAACAGAACAAAATGTTTAGATACATAAATGCCCCCAAATAACAACAATGACTTTCAAATGAACATCTCACACCTACTGTTTACTTTCCTGTAGATAGCAAAGCATTACTTATTCATGATTTACGTCTTAGAAACATCCAATTCCTGGCATTGATGAGGCCTCTTCTCGGTAAAGAGATTTTTCAAAAACATTTATCATATGAGCGTCTCTAAAATAGTTTTGTTCAGAAAATAAGATCCACCTGCCAACCCCATTTAGCATCATGTGGGGCAATTATTTAAAATGTAAATTTCTAATCAACCACTTTTCCTGAATCTAGTCTTTGAGAGGAGACTCAGGAATCTATATTTTTAACTCTTCTAGTGATTCTCATGCATATAGAAGTTTTAAAACCACTGCTCTGATACCTTCAACGTAGCATAAGATAACCTGCTAAAAGAAATAAAAACATGCATTGATCTTATTAAGCCCCCTAACAGATACATAAGGATTTTGTGAGCAGTAATGACTCCATTCTTTCTTCTAATAGGGACTTAAAACTTTGAGATATGAGAACCTTAAAGGCTACAAAAATAAAATCCACAAGCAACTATAGAATGAATTGGTTACCACACTTCTCTCCTCCCTCAATGTATACACAAACCTTCCCTCCAAAGAGAGAACCTAAACTTCTTTCTGGGACCCTAATAAAATTGAGTCTTAATCATTTTAATTCGTGGTAGACTAGAGTGGACTGGGGTGAGCATCTCATATACCTAAATGTTCTCAGTTCTTAAAAAGTTGAAAGTTGAATTTGACCTGAAGATCTTTTGGCATCTCATTCATATTAGCCCTGTAAGAAAATATCAACACCTTAGCGGTGGTAGCAAAGCTTAGAAACCCATTCAGTACTTCCAGGGTCCTCAAGACCCAGTTTGGAATGAGGCTGGTCTCCAGGGAAGTGCACATAGTAGCCTAGCCCTTTAAGAAAAGCCTGGCTGTGGCTTTGCTTTCTCGATATATGGAAACAGCAATATATATTTCTCAATGCATGGAAACTGCTGTTTCCATATATTGAGAATTTTTATGCAATTTCTTTATGCAATTTCTCCTCTCAAAGACCAGATTCAGATGTTTCTAAGTGGTAGAGAATATTTGCTTTCAGGAAAAAAGAGAAAAAAAAATTGCAAATCACATACTGAATGCCATATAATGCAGAATACTCATCAACATGGCTGGCGGGAACTTAAAACCAGAGCTAATCATACTCAGCATCTTCCTCCGAACATCAGCAAAGCCTAGGCATTCAGGTGACAAGCACCCAGGTGGGAAGGCGAAAGCCAGGGATGACTGAGTTTAGTGCTGATCTAGAATGTTAAGTGCCTTTTGTTGGCATCTCTAGTACAATATGATTTTCATCCTTATCTTGAAACTCCTGATTTCCCTTATTCATGGTGTGACATAAAGTCCTCTAGGAAACAGAGTTTGAGGCAGGTGAGTCTAGAAATCTCCAATGGGCTTGAGCTGGTTGGTACTACTCCTTACATGCCACTCTACCTCTTGAGAACAAATAGGATGAAATCTTCCATTTATACTAGGTTATAAAACCAACACTTAGGCTAAATCAGCAAACAAACTGCAAGGTTCCTCCCTCCCTCCCTCCCACCCTCTCTCTCTCTCTCTCTCTCTTTCTTTCTTTCTTTCACTAAATGATAGGGAATCCTTTTACACTGGTATAATCCTGCTGAGCTTCTGAAGACTCATAGGAAATTAAGAGAAACTTGCATTACAGGGGAAGCAGTCTTAGTGCATCCACACAGAGTTTCCATGGACACTTATCTTTACAGACCACTTAAATCAGGCCAGTAATAAGAAAAACAAGGATATAACTCTTTCTCAAATTCCTTTCCCTATTCTGATCCTACATGGAAAACACATTCTCATGTCTAAGTGGTAGAGAATATTTGCTTTCAGGAAAAAAGAGAAAAAAAAATTTGAAAATCACATTCTGAATGCTATAAAATTTGTTTTTTAATTTTGAGTAAAAATTAATTTTTAAAATAAAAATATACACATCTATGTACATATTACAGAAATATATGTATTTGCACATATGTATGTCCATTTTCCCCTCCCAATTTCTACTAGATCCACGTAACTTTTATAAGTCTAAGTCCCATTGCCTTATTTCATAGGATCATTATGCTTGAATCTGGAAGAAACCTTAGTGTTCAATATGTACATTTTACAGTTGAGCAAAATGAAGTCTAGAAGGTTCAAAGTGATTTCTCCAAGGCCGCATGGCTACAAGTTTACACAAGAATGAAGATTAGAATGCAAATTCCCTGATCCCTGGCTCAGCACTGTTTCAAAAGGATCATGAAATCTTTCGTTTGTTTTTGTTTCTTCCCCTAGGGTCTCTGCTGAAATCCCATATAGCTTGGTTTAAAAATTATTAAAGGTATGCTATAAAAGTAATGGCAGAAACAGCAATGACTTTTGCACCAGCCTAATACTTTTAATGCCCCATTTGTAACATAGCCTGGGTATAGGAGACATACCTATAGTGTGATAGAATAGTGTACTCTAAGAAAAACTGCCTTGTGGCTTTTAGAGAAGTCACTGCTCCCAAATCATTCAGTAATAACAGAGTTGATACTGTTTTAAACATGTATCTGCAGGAGGTTTGCAAAAAATCAATGATTTGAGGTCTTGGGGTTATTTGACATTTCTCATAGCTCTTGGCAACTTCCATTCAATTCTGTGCAATAGGAGTTTATTGAGCATTACTGCAGAGGCGGCTAGTGCCCTGCCCTAGTCCCTTTGTACTCACCTTTTTCTTACAAGAATGGATCTGTGCCTGAGGATTTTCTGAGACTCAGAACTACACTGGCTGTATGCAAGGCTACCCAAAGTGCCCAGAATTCAATGCTGCTGGGAATAAACCTCAAACAACAATGTAGCTACCATATGACAAATATTCCAGCTGGGAGAACTTTGAGGCATAGTCTGGCAACCTCCTAGAAGTCTCAGCATACCTAGAGCCCCATTTCTCCACGATGAGAGCCTGCTCTTTAATGCATCCTGTATTCGCTTCATTTCATTTCCATTTCCATGCTCTCTGTAGTACTTTCTGGGATTACCACCCAGGTAAACTACTTGCATTCAAATCCTCATTTTAGGGTTGGCTTCTGGAAGAATCCAATCTAAAACAAGCATATAGTTTGTGAACATAACTGTTCAATAGCAAGTGTTGAGGGATATAAAGATGGAAATGATATTACCCTAGCCCTCAAAAGGTTGAGGGCAGGGAGGGATGATTAGACTCCTACATATGCAGCCATATAGGTAAGACAAGAGAAGACAAAATATTTTGGGAGGATAAGGTATGTATGCAATAAAAAACATTTTCACAAAGGATTCTCACAATGAACAGTAGAATTTGCTAATAAGAACTCAGCATGAAATTCTCTATAGCATGAAATTCACAAATAGTCTAAGCAGTCACATTATGTCCATTAAACAACCAACGACGGTCTTAATTTTGCTTGGAAATATGTGTCAGAGAATTTGTTATTGCTTATACAATGCAAGTTTGCATGACCAATCCAAAGGGAAAATTTTCATGCAACTAAGACTTGTGTTTTAGTGGCAAGAGTGGGCACATAAACCTCCAAACTGGGTGGACCTGATTAATTCCCTACTTTGCATCTTGTGTTTGAAGAGTGTCAAAACTATCTGTTTTTTTCTTTTCATTCAGTTCTGTCAAAGTATACTAATTTCTGTGGAAAGCAAACAAATTGAACAAACTCTGTGTATGCCATTAGGTTGACAAGCCAGCCCTTTGAGCTTTCATCTGAGCTGGGGATCATGCCAAAATCAATCACATGTTTGCAGGTCACAGGCGTTGACCACACAGAATCCTATAAATAATTCTTCCTCAGCCCAAGATGAGTTAGTAAATGAAATGATATAATAAAACAAGCTGAATAAAACTATGTGATAAGAAACCTGAAGGGCACCCCTGAGCTGATACAAGGATGGCTTTTTCACGTTGGCTTTAGCTTGACTATCTTTTGAGCTAATGATTACTGAGCATGTAGCCTGCCAGGTTCTAGGCACCTTAAAAGCTCTATTTAACTCTCAAAACAGCTTAGTAAAGCAGGTATTATTATTAGCTTTTCATACTTTAGAAAACTGAAACTCTGAGATGGTCAGTAACCTGCTGAAGGTCATACAGATATTTTTGTCAGACCCTCAAATCCAAACTTTCCCTAAACTACCATGCTCTCTTACTCCAGAGTGTCTTCCTGTCATGTGAGGACATGGTGTTTGTCCCCTCCAGAGGTTGCAGCCCTTTCCAGACAGGCTTGATCTTGAACTTTCCAGACTCCAGAACCGTGAAAAATACTTTGCTGCTTTTTTTAAAATAATGTACTCAGGATCATATTTTTTTTTATAGAAGCATAAACAGATTAAGAAATTGGATCTAATAACATACACTTCCAGGGAAAATAAGACTTCACTTTTTTCTGAGATGATTTTACCTACTATCAAAAGAAAATTAATGATTTTTTAAGTTATCTAAATTCCATGCAATGTATACAAAATATTTATCTCCAGAAAATCTGAAGACATTCTCAAGGAAAAGTTGCAAAGTTTAATATCAAATGATTAAAACGCATTGCTTGGGAAGGATGTAGAACACATTAAATTTCACAGAAGGATGGGGACCTACATGGAAATAATGGCACGCAACATGATAAATACATAACGAAATTATCTAACTTGACTTAATTTTTATTAAGTAATAAGTACCCTGGATCACATAGCTCTCAGATTTACTTCAAATCTCTTTAAAAATTGTTTTAGCCCTCTATTCTTCAAATCTTATCACCTAGTTTTGTCAGAATAAAGTTTTTCTACTCTGTATGTATTCTTTGCCTTATTGAGTTTCCCATAAAGTGAACTTTGAGACAGTGATGTGGGTGCAAGCAGCTTATTTGTGAAGTGATCCCAGGAAGCATACTGAATGGGATTACTTCCCAAAGGGATGGGGTGGGATGGGATGGGAAAGGGAGAAAAGCCAATGAAGTCTATTAATGAGTGTGTTATCACTATGGGCACCCAGCATTCTATTTTGCTGGTACCCTCTCAAAGGCTACATCGAACTACCTGTGGAATTGTCGCACTGAGTAATGAGGAAGCTGGATTATTCATCTACCATCACCCCTCCTTCTTTGGTTGAGGGTTGCTCTTGGGAGTGCTAATGCCCCTGCAATTATAGTCTACTCTGTTCATTGACCTAGCATGTTCTTATAGCTGGAGAACAGCCTAAGTCAGAGGACAGAGAATCCTATCTGTTCCAGAACTGTTTGCAAGGGCCCTGGGGATAGATCATGAGAAAATGAGCATCTCCCATACTTTATTGGTATACCTTCTCAAAATGAGGTTCCTTATTCATTTAGTTCTGAATCTTTATTGGGATGACCTAAAAACTTATAAAATGCAAATCTCTAGTTTCCTCCCATTCTGATTAAAATCAGTGGCAAGGTTCAGGATTTTAACAAGAACTCCAATCACTCCAAAGCAGGTGGTCTGTGTGCCACAGTAAGAAAAAAGTGTGCAAGTGAAACCAAAGGCTATTTTTAATCTCCATATAGGCTAATTAGTACCTCAGAGATAAAGATCTTTATCTTGGTCATAGATGTACCTTATTTTTCTGTGTCTCATTTTTCAAATATAAGCTGTTGCTCATAAAGAATATAATGAGTATATGGTTGAGTTAGCACTTTGCCAGTCCAATTCTGAAAAATCACTTATATGGGGAAACAAATCACTTCTATATCCAACAGATCATGCATCAGGAGGAAAAGTGTCAGATACCCTTATGCTAGAGTGACCACATTTTTCTAACACATGGTCTGCTGAAGGAATACATTTATGGGGAAAATAGGGCAGAAGAGCTGACATTAGGACAAAGAATAAAGTTATTGTACTTACAAATGCTGGTTAGAAATCTTAGGAAAAAGACTATTTTCAAGCCTGTGCCACAGGGACTGGCAGATAAACTAAAGCAGCTTTGCAAAGCATCAAAGTTAGGCCAACCATTGAGACTGTGTTTTTAAGTTTCCTGAGTTATAAGAAAGGGTGACATAGTAGTTCAGAAAGCAATCCCTTATATTCAGAAGTTTTTCAATAACATAGAGTTCCTTTCACATTTTTATCTGTCTACTATGTGTTAGGAAAAGTGGGCAATGAGGGCTCTGGGGCCGTGACACTTGTTCCTCTCTGAGAAAGATACTCTGCAGTCCGAGGGAGATGGTATCCATTATAAATAGTGAAAATCTCAGCTCATGTCCCCTTTCCATGGCTCCAGGTTCTCAGCACCACTTCTCTGATCTCATATCAACAGGTAAGGTCTAAACTCAAAATATCCAAGAATGCTCTTGTTTCCCAAAGACCCTACGATAAATAAACTATACAATACGGCCTGTAAGGTACTGAACGATTTGGTCTCTCTCCACCTTGCCAGTCTCCTCTGTCGCTGCTCCCCGTCTCATCTTCCAAGCTCTAGTCTGGAAACTCTTTGGGCTCTTCAAATTCTCAGTACCTTTATAGGTCTCGGTCCATGCCAAGCTATCCTTTCCTTCTGAAGCCCTTCACCCCTCACTGGTCTTCAGGTATTAGTCTAAATGTAACTTTCTCTGGCCGGCTTTCCTGACCCCTTCGGACAGGTGATTTGGAGCGCCTATAGAATCTTGGTAGGTACTGGGATCTCCTACTCTTGAAGGCTCCTCCTCTCATCATGTTACGTATGTGAAGATGTACCACACTGCCCATTATGAAATTATTCTTCCTATAAACATTTTGGAGTAAGTTTTATAGTTCTGCTTTTAAAATTTAGCTATAAATATGAAATTAAATTTGTCATTGATCAGGACAGAATCAGGACTTGCAGGTTTGGTTGTGAACTCGGTTAAAATCAGTTGTATGATCTTAGACGAGTTACTTAACCTCTATGAATCTGTTACCTAATCTGAAACGAGGGATTTGCATACGTGATCCAAGGGCCCATTTAGCTCTAAGAGTCTATGCTTTTATCATTAACTGCGAGGAGGGATGTTTTTGGTGGTGGTAAGTTCATGGGGATAGGAGTAGGGCACAGATTCTTTACTGATTTAACATGTGCCACAAAGAATGAGAACACCAGTGGGTATGCTGGCCAGAGCTACATACACAGGTATATGTAGAAAATATAGTACTAAAACTAAAATAAGGAAAACTATTTATTTTATATAATGAACAATTTATTAACCTAAAGGAAATTCAGAGTACTCAAATACCTTTCCCTAAACAAAACTGACAAGTGAAACATGAGTGTAATTATTTATAGCAATACTCCCTAAGGCTTGGCATTGGTGAAAACCACATAGAATGTGTTGTAAAAAATAATCAGGTGTTTGTTAGAAAAAAAAATCACTCTCACTGTTTCTATTGTGCTTTGAGAAAGGATATGTAAGTCTTTGGAATTTTTGTGAATATAAATAACTTTCAAATTGCAGAAGACATAACCAGTCTCTAACTTTGTATAAAGAATTCTGTATTTCATACTATACACATCAGTAACTTAATGCAGTCTTCACAGCTAGTTACTTTATTTTTTCTGATAAAATGCAATACAAGTTCAACACCCAGAAACAGACACTGATTTTGGTGCATAACTTTTCTTTCTAGGCATACACTTGTATAGGCACATAATTCCAAAAAGGCATCACATTTCACATGTTTTGCCCAGTTGGAATGGAGAGGTTATCTGGGTTGGAGCCTGCAATATCTACTGCCATGACTCTAACATACCTGGCATATCTGAGAAGTTAGTGAATCTGATGGTTTGCAAAAACCATTTCTTTTTTTTTTTTTTTTTGTTTGACATCTCTGTGCCTTCGTCTTTATTGGGATATAGCTAAAGTAAGAGGAACTGTCCCTTAGAAAAGTAGAAAAAGCAAATGAGATGATGTGGGCATCGTGCAATAACTGCAGTTCTAAGAAACCTCATGCAATCGACAGTCCACTAGGATAGCGCAGTGCTGTGGTTCTGGCTCACACTGGGCTCTATGTGTTTGAGACCCAGCTCTGCTTCCTTCTAACTGTTTTGACACTGAGCAATCACCTCATCTCTATGCCTTGGTTTCACTATCTGAAAATGGAGCCAATAACAAAGAGTATTGCCGGAAAATTAAATAGATCATTATGCAAATCTCTTAGCAAAAAGCCGGACACATAGTACGTTCAATGAATGTTAGTGAAGGTTATTATTATTGTTGTTGTGGTTCTTTTGAAACTAATCATAAAAATGATCATGCATAAAAATGTGGTTGGGTTAGAGATTTTCAGTCCAGCAATTGCAAAGTCGTTTTTCTTGTTGATACCTTGATAATAATGGTGTTTGCCCTAGCAATATGTGTATGGTTATGAAAGTTTTATATCCCTGAGCATCCCTGAGCTTTGATTACATCTAGATTTTCTTTTTTTTTTTACAGTTTGTTTGGGTCTCTGTAAGTATTGATTCTCGTAGCCTAGAGAATGTTATTTCAGTTTAGTCCACCCCACTATTTAATTGAGCAGCATTGTTTGCGTACCAAGTGAAAAATACTAGTGAAAAAGAGGATAGACTCTAGCTTACGGTAGGCTTTCAAATTGACGAAGAAACATTATTTAAAATAATAACGATAATATTTCTTTTTTTTTTTTTTTTTTTTTTTTTAGAAAACCCGTTAGTGGTCATCAGGGCTGAGGGTGAGTGGGGCTGGATGTCAGGAAGGGCATAAGGAGACTTTTTGGAAATGTTCTTTTTCTTGATTGTGGAGGGGATCCAGTTTTATCAAACTGAATTTTACTGCAAGTAAATTACACTTAATAAATTTGACTTTTTTTATATAAGAAAAAGAATAAAGAAGAGGAAGAAAGAGAAAGAGGAAGAGGGAGAGAGGATGGGGGTATTGCTTTATTGCCTGGGCTAGAATGCAATCTAAATATGGGTAGGCCTATAATTGTCCTTAATAATGGAAACATAAAAGAAAATGAGGGAAGAGAATAACAAACAAGGAGCCAACCAACATTTCGTTTAAACTTCTAAGTTGATATGATGTGGTACTGATCTATGTATTCCTGTATTGGGTGCATATATATTTAGAATCTTTAGCTCTTTTTGTTGTTGCATTGATCCTTTTATCATTATATAATGTCCTTCTTTGCTTCTTTTGATCCCTGTTGCTTAATTGTAACTTCTGCTTTTTATTTATTTATTTTAGCTCTCTGTCTGGTTGGTAAATCCTTCTCCATCCCTTGTTTGGAGTCTTTGTGTGTCCTTGAATGTGAGATGGGTCTGGATGCAGCTTACTGATGGGTTTTAGTTTTTTATTCAAATTGCCTGTCTTTGGATTGGGGGATTTAGTCAATTTAAATTTAGAATTAATAATAATATATGTGAGTTTAATACTGCCATTAGCTGGCTATTTTGTCCATTAGTTGATGTAAATTCTTCATTATATTGATGCTCTTTTTGATAATATTTTTAGAAAGGCTGATACTGTTTGTTCCTTTCTATGTGTAGTGGTTCTTTCAGAAGCTCTTGTAAAGCAGGCCTGGTGGTGATGAAATCTCTGAGTGCTTGCTTATTCACAAAAAACTTTATTTTTCCTTCACTTGTGAAGCTTAGTTTGGCTGGATGTGAAATTCTGGGTTGAAAGTTCTTTTCTTTAAGGATGTTGAATATTGGCCCCCACTCTCTTCTGGCTTGTAGGGTTTCTGCTGAGAGATCTGCTGTAAGTCTGATAGACTTCCCTTTGTGGGTAACCTGACCTTTCTCTCTGGCTGCCCTTAGTATTTTCTCCTTCATTTCAACCCTGGTGAATCTGACGATTATGTGCCTTGGAGTTGCTCTTCTTGAGGAATATCTCTGAGGTGTTCTCTGTATTACCTGGAGTTGAATATTATCCTGCCTTACTAGGCTGAGAAAATTTTCCTGAATAATGTCCTGAAGCGTATTTTCCAGCTTGGATTCATTCTCTTCGTCACATTCAGGTACACCTATCAAGCGTAGATTAGGTCTTTTCACATAGTCCCATATTTCTTGGAGACTTTGCTCGTTCCTTTTTATCCTTTTTTCTCTAATCTTGTCTTCTTGTTTTATTTCATTGAGTTGGTCTTCGACCTCTGATATCCTTTCTTCTGCTTGATCAATTCGGCTGTTAAAACTTGTGCATACTTCACGAAGTTCTCCTATTGTGTTTTTCAGCTCCATCAATTCACTTATATTCCTCTCTAAATTGTGTATTCTTGTTAACATTTCATCAAATCTTTTTTCAAAGTTCTTAGTTACTTTAGATTGGGTTAAAACAAGTTCTTTTAATTCACAGAAGTTTCTCATTATCCACATTTTGAAGCCTGCTTCTGTAATTGGAACACACTCGTTCTCCATCAAGCCTTGTTCCGTTGCTGATGAGGAACTGTGATCCCCCGCTGAGGGAGAGGCGTTCTGATCTTGGGCATTCTCAGCCTTTTTTGGCCGTTTTCCTCCCTTCGTTATAAATTTATCCATCTGTGGTCCTTGTATTCACCGTCTTTGTAATTAGGTTTCTGAGTGGACGTCCAACTTACTGATTCTCAGTGTCGAAATCTGAGCAACCCACTGCGCCGACTAAATCAGCGGCGTTAAGATTGATGGTGCTTTTCTGACTCTGCACCAAGAACCGTCGCTCCGAGGCGCCGGCAAAACCGCCTCGCCGGTCACAAGAGTCGCGCTGGCGACCCGTGGGGCTCCTCCGCTGGGAATCTCCTGGTGCGTGAGCAACAAGAATTCATGTGAAGGTGTGGCGTCCTCTCGTTCTTTGCGCTTTCACTGGGAGCTACAATTCCGAGCTGCTAGTGATCAGCCATCTTGGATCTCTCTCCTCGCAAAAACCATTTCTATGAATTAATGTGCACAGAGAAAGTGGAAGGAAAAAAATGATAGCAGATAAGACAAGGACGTCTGCCTTAAATATTTGTCCTTCCACAAGTACATGGATTCAGGTCTGGTCCTCTGACAAGGGCTGTAGGCAGAAACTTAAGACACAGCACCCCACTGATATTCAGGTAACAGTGAGACATCAAGTTTGGGAGCAGGGCTTCTTCCCGCCTCTATGTGGAGAAAGTATAATACTAGTGGGTCCATATCACCATCCCTCCTGTAAGTAATGCTAGCAATGGCAGGGTGAGGCAACTTTACATGCTTTCTTTGCTTGAAGAAACAAATATGCATGACCAAAGTTGATGAAGACAAAGGTGGCGCATTCTCTGGGTAACAAGGCAAGAGACTGCTTCATGAACACAGGTGAAAATCTCAGGCTCAACCGGGCAAAGATGTAGAGCTGTTGGAATCCTCTGTGAACAGGTCTGAGCAATAGATACGGATGTTTTAGTTCCTACTGACACCATGACTGTCATCTATATTTGTGTACTGGTGAAGCCTGGGGAAACTGAGATTACATATTACTTTGAAGACATTCCCTCCTGCATTCACTTAACTATCTAATTTGAATATTTTCTCATGAGGTTAAATCTTTAACAATGTAATTTTTTATCAATGCATAGTGGTCCACTATCTAAATGGTCAAGAATTTTAAAAACAATACTCTATAGTTTAATATTGGGAATTTTATTTTCCATCATTAACAATTTTGTGATAAATTACCTTGCAGCAAAATCTGTCATATTCATGATTTCTGTAAGATAGATTATTAGGAGTGTTCTTTTGGGGTCTAAGACGAATACAAAATCTTGACAATTTTGCCAAACATTGCCAAACTACTCTCTCAACAGACTTGCATTTTATATTTCATCCTCTTAAAAGTAGACTTCCTATAAAGTCTGTTTTTATCAGCTCCAAGATAGATTGGAATGTCAGTTGTTGTCTTAAAGTAAATTATTATAGCACTGCATTGGCTTAGAAATTATGCTTCATGTAATTTTGGAGTTAACATTCAAGAGAAAGTCTAATACCTTGGCCAGCTACACATATCAATGAACAGTATGGTTACTATATTCAAAGAGGGGTTAATTCAATGAGAGAAAAATGCATCACAAAGCAGGGAATGAATTTACCAGCTACCTATGCAAAATAATACATTGCATTAGACAAGATGCTATCTTTTATAGTTCTTAAAAATATAATATGTTTACTTCAGAGTCTGTCATTATCTTGGAATGGTTGTCTGGGCTTATGCCCCATGAGGGAAGGGAAGAATGTAAAATTCTATGAAGATCAAAGTATTGGTATATTCATTCAACATCATGAAGCATGCTTGGTTTAAAGTACTATAATGCTAATTCTCGGGGAAATTTACAGGAAACATGTGACGTTACCATATGGCATACAGCATAGGAACAAGGTGGTCTGGAAAACAACACAAAATAGATGGCAGATTGAGGAAAGCTGGGGTAGAATCTGAAAGATGCCAGATATTTTGGCATATATGGTTGTCACTAAGACTGTCATCTTTGGAATGACAGGTACCCAGAGTCATAAGGAAATGTTACTGGTCTTCTAGTCCAGTCACTCACATAGTGCTAGAATCTCCTCTTCAGCCTCCTACCACTTGGCAAACTGGTTTCTGCTTGAACTCTTTAGTGACAGGGAACTCCATCAGCACCATTTACTACATAAATTATTTAATGAATGAAAAACTCAAAAGCACATGCAAATGTCTTTATGAACTAGAATATGTCTAAATAAAACCTTTTATTATCTGGTTGATTTGGGACTTACTTTTCGGTAGGAAGAGCTTAAACCATGAGGGAGCCGTAGTAATCATTTGGACTATAAAGAATCTCATTCCTTTCAATAGCTTTGTAGAATGCAATTCCCTAATCTCTTTGAAGTGGGGCATGGCCACATTTCCATTGCTTGGGCTAATGAAATGTGAGTGGAAGTGACCTATATCAATTAAATATGAAGCTAAAAAGCCTGTGTTGTGAATCACCATGTTTGTTTGTTACCCTTTAACAAAGTGGCCATAAAAGCTTGTGGAGATAGAGATACCAACAGGATGGGTCCCCAAGTAATTCTGATGAACACAGCTCTCACACCAACATACATGGGACCGGCGGTGTGAGAAATCAGCTTGTGATGTGTTAAGCCACTGAGATTTAGACATAGTCTGTTATTATGGCAAAACTATTGCATACTAATTATTAACATCAGTTTTAGCAGAGATTATTTTTAAATGCCAATTTATAATACATAGCCTGGGTCCATACATGTATTTGGTCCAATTTCCTATACATCTACAACTATGATAGCCTACAATCACAACTTGTGTTTAATACCTTATCATTAAAAAAACTAGATATAATTGCACTCAGCATTTCGAACTCTTTAAGGCACAAAGTAAGTGCATTTTAGCAAATTGTTCACATCTTAGAAAACTACATGCATCAAATTCAGCTTGGGGATTATCACCGCAGAGGCAAAGAGGAAGACGAGATCCTCTGTGGGAGGGTTCATGGGCGCTTCAATGACATCAGTTATGCTTTTATTATTTTATTTTAAATCGGAACTAAATAATGTCAAAATGTTAAGATTTTATATAGCTGAGTTGTAAGTACTTGAGTATTTATTTTTTACTACATAGAATATACTTGAAATCACTCAAAATAGATTTTTAAATGAGTGTTACTCAACAGTTATAGACATCAGAGGAGTTTTCTATTATCAGCTAAACCTCCATCAAACAAAATGAGCCTGTATCCAGAGTTCCAGATAGTTGAGATTTACTTAAATTAAAATAGAAAAATATTCTTTAAGCTCTTAAAGGAAGGCAGATTGTAGAAAGCGCGTATTTCAACATTTCTCTATGTCTGAACATATCAGAAAGGACTTTCTTAATCTATGTTTGTTATCCAGTGGAGAAAGTTGACTTCCTGAATGTGTCTCTGAGACCAATATATTGCCTACATATTTGTAGTGGAAGAAATCTAAGATTTGCATTTATGTTACATTTAAATCTCAACTGTAGCACCTATTGACAATGTAGCCTTAAGCAAATCAGTTAATTCCTCTATACTTTGTCATTTGAAATTTAAAAAGTGTAGATGAATTTCTATTGCATAGGGTCAATATTATCCTAATGATTTTTTAGTACTCAAGTTTTATACTAAAATACCATACAAATGTCAAATATGGTGTATTTAATGATATAATGCCAATATTTGGGGATTTAAAAATCTGAAACTTGAATAACATATCTTAAGATATGTGCAGATTTATCTATTTTATCAAAATGTTGACGAGAGCAAAGGTGCTTTCATTCTGACTTCATCCCTTCTCATTCAAAATCCTTCCATGGTATGTTACAGTTATTATTATTACCATTTTAGAGATTACTGGTGAGGCTGTATATCTTTTACTTATGAGATTTGTATTTCACCCCAAAGCCAGATTGGGTCTTTATTATGTCTGAAAGGGCCAGGTGGGGAGAGAAGGATAGACCATTAAGGAAAATAGGAAAAGGGAGTAGGGGAATTACAGAGAAACATGGCAGGTAGGATATTTCCAGGCTCAACTCCCAGGCCTTCCCTTGGAGTCTAACCACCTGATTTCCCTGAGAGCACTATTTCCTTCTCTCCCAATTCCTTGTCCTCTGGGGCCAGACCCATTTTCTTAGTCCTACCTTCTTTTCTCTGCTTTGTGATGATTTATTTTAACAGGGGACTTGATTCCTAATATTCTCCTTGGAGAGTCTCAGTGCTGAAGAACAGAGGAACCCTCACTCAAGTGGAAGGGCATCTAAAGACAGTGGTAAAGGGTGATGGAAATGATAGCTCATTTTAGAACTTAACACTGGCTTTTCAATACCATGAAAAACAGACATCTGAATGTTTGTATTATCCTTGTTCTAATATTGCAACACTAGTCAAATGATGTTTAAGCGAGAAAATGCATGCAAAAGTACTTTATATTTGTCATTCCAATTTAAAAGACTTTCAAAAATTTTTATTACTTTGTTTGAGACCTTATTCAGTAACCACCTTAATATGTATTATAAAAATATTCAAACCTAGCAATGTCGCATTTTTAGGGATTAAACTATGCAGACTCCATTTCTTTGTGTCAAGGGTATGTGTGGTGGGGGGTAGGTTATTTTTCATCTTTGTTGTTTTATACTATGTAGAAACTGTTGTTTTTCATTATTTTCATGTTAACATTTATTAATCACTCACCTCTTGGCAAACACTTTCAGGTACATTGCCTCATTTTTCCCCCAAAAACTTCCCATAAGGAAGTCATTTTTATTTCCATTTCACAGATGAAGCAATTGGGGTCCAAAGAACTTCCCCAAGTTTATACTAGCAATAAATGGCAGAGCCAGGACTCAAACCCTGTGCTTTTGACATCAAATTATTTTCTCTTCCCACTTAATTCTATATAAGGATAAAATTATGATCCTTTAATAAGAACTTCTCTAAAGAAGTAAAAGAGACTTTTTAAAACTTTGTTACTTAAATGTGAAAATGTTACTTTAACTTTATATTACTTAAATGTAAAAATCTAAGTCTCAGAAACAGACCTGAGCACTGTTTCTGAGACTTAGACTCAAAAGAGCAAAAAGCAAAGCCAAGACATTCATCTTTCAAAACCTGAGGCACAGAAAACAAGGAAGCAATGAAATGGCATTCAGTGTCCAAACGTGATGATATAGAATTCCTGAAGTACTGGCCCCAGAGAAAGACACTTGAAATCATCAAGTTCTTGCTGAACTTCATGATATTATTTATCTGCAGACTGCAGTTTATAACAATCACCTGCTAGGTTTGAGCTGAGAAAAATTAGTTGTCAAAAGTAGGTAATAAAAATTCCAAGGATCAGCAGCCATCAAAATGATAAAATGTCAGATCTGTACACATCAAACAACAATTTCATTCATTCTGTCCAATTCCTGGTACTTAATATTGTCTGCTATGGTAACTAAGCTCCACTTAGAGTTGCTATTACCACAAATATATATAAAAGAGACTTGACTGAGTTATTAACGGTTTCACAGAAAACAAGATGAAATTGTCTTGAGAGGAATTCACTGATGTCTGGGAAGATCTGTCAAACAGGACATCTCAGTCCTGTTTTAAGCATTTTGGAAAATATGGCTGATATTAGCTGTGAGAAGCCACGAGAGACCTCAAGAAGTTTACATTCTTGTTTTTCAGATGTTTCACTCACCAGTTACAACGTGTTTTTCCTCAAAGTTCTTTTTATGAAAAGAGCCTCAAGCATGAGAGGTATTGCTGAAATGACAGTGAAAAAAAAAAAACCGAAAGAGGGAGAAAACAGGAGGAGAGAAAGAGTATCAGAAGTGGAATGGGAGAGAAGGAAGAAGGGAAGGCAGAAGGAAGGGGAAAAGAAAGAGGACTAAGAATGAAAAACACAGACTATTTGAATTTTTATCACTATTTTTAATTTGTTGGGTATGTTTAAGTACCCTTATTCTAACAAAAGTCATGTTATGACTTTAAGGAGAAAAAAAATGAGGATGAGAAAATGGATGTCCTCATGTTCATTTAAAGATTGTCAATTTTCTCCTTTTCCTACTCCCTCTGACTTTTCTAGCTTTTGTCTGGCTCAGCATTGTTTCTGCTCGCTGTAATAGAACCGGAGCACTGAAAAGCTACGACCTGTTGGCCAAAAATATCATTGTGGATTATCTTGAAATTTTAGTGATTCTGTCTGACAAGTGATAGAAAAGTTTATATCCTGGCCCTTAAAATTATTATCTTATTTTTAAGGGCTCTGGCCAGTACTACAACCGGGAGATGTACAAAGGATAAATTTTTCTGAATATCTATTATTCAAGGATTTGGTTTCCAGAACTGCCTGCCATGTCCATTACACAAACTTCTCCATCCATTCTGCTTTCCTCTCACTGTTAATCCTCTCCCTTTTAGCTTTTCCCCGGAGGTCCTCTCCTCATCTACAAACTTTTCTCTCTCCAGTGGCATCTTAACTTTTCCTGTTGGTCTATAAGGAATTCAAGGATTGCCAAGGGCAATGCTGCTCCTGACTTGTGGTCCCCATAAGACCTTTTCTGTTGCCTGCGGCATGGTCAGGCAGCTTCTCTACCACCATTTCAGCCTTCTGGGTGAGTCCCAGGCAGAGTCCTCAGTCAGTCATCAGCAACTTTGAATTGTAGAGGCTGGTTGGCATCTATTCTCCTCACCAACTTCCATAGATAAACAAAACATCCCCATCAAAACTCTGCTCTTACAATTAAAATCACCAAGAAAATGCACATCAGCATTCCACTATGAGCAGCGTATACGTCTCATTCCCACCCTGTATCTGTCACACACATGTCAAGCATGGCCCAACAGTCCTGGCTCTACGAAGAACTTAGCAAGATCCAAGTTACAGAAGAGTAGTTACAATGCAAAGAATCCCAAAGGGCAAAAGACATAATGCCTGGGGGGAAAATGTAGTAACTGAATAAGGGTTTGTGGAATGAATGAATGCATTCATGAAACAAAAATGGCACAAAAACATTCCACTGCAAATATCTACAACGGTATTCCTCTCTCCTTCCCTTCCAACTCACAGGTAAACTGAAACTGTTCCATATAATCCGGTACAGGAAGACTACAAGAAAAGATCAATTTTGACTATATGTGTGAGACTTTGCACGTTTAATTGCTAAATATAGAAGTTAAACCCTAGGGAAACAAACATTTATGCAAAATCCCTCCAAAGTGATACTCTTAACACCTAAGATCTACGTGAACCTTACAGAAGAAGTAAGCTCTGCTAAACTGAAGCTAAACAAACAACAACAAAAAAAAACAAATATAAGGAAACAGTCCACCATGAGCTAAAGACATCAGTCATAACACAGAGGATCAGAATGCCAATGATTTCGGATAATGGGACAAGCTGAAAACATATAATTACATTTAATGTAACTAAAGACAAAAGAAACAAAACTATAAGTACAGAAAATGAGGCTGTAAAAATAGATTTAAAAACACATATAGAATTTCTGGAAATTAAAAAAACAGCGACAAGGTGGGCTAAGAGATGGAGTGGAAGAATGAGAAGATACAAAAAGATATTGCAGAAAAAAATATTGGAAGCAGCAATGGCTGAGAGTTTTACAGAATTAGTGACAAACACTACTGTTAATATTCAAGATACACAATAAGTCCTAGCTAGTATAAATTAACACCTAGACATATTATACAGAAATTTCAAAGCACCAAAGGGTGGGGGTATTTAACCCCTTAAATCATGACAAGGTTGGAGGGTCAAATATGCCTCATTATACCCTCCTCCCTTTAGAATTCAGGAAAAGCTGACCAGCATTTACCATCTACACAGACTTTAAGTCTGGTAAGAAATATTTACAATCTATTCTCTCTGGAGTCTGTTACCTAGAGGCTTCATCTGTATGATAAAATTTTGGTCTCCATAACCTCTTAGCAAACCAGACATTCCTTTCTATTGATAATGACTCTTTCAACAAATTGCCAATCAGAAAATTTTAAAATCTACCTATAACCTGGAGGCTCTCCCCTTCGAGTTATTCCATGTTTCTGGACCAAACCAATGTATATCTTAAATATACTTGATTAATGTCTAATGTCTCCCTAAAATGTGTAAAACCAAGCTTCACCCTGAGCACCTTGAGCACACATTCTCAGGGTCTCCTGAGGGCTGTGTCACAGGGCATGGCCACTCATTTAGTTCAGAATAGATCTCTTCAGAGTTTGACTCTCTACATTGACTATAAGACTTGCTGAAAGGATTGCTAAAGGATAAACTTCATGAGGAAATTAAAGTAGGAAAGAAATAGTAAGAAAAGAAACTGATGAATACAGGTAAATTCAAAGAAGCCCAACTGAGAAAAAAAAGTGAAAAATTTAAGGAAAATATAAAAATGTAGGATGACATATAGGAGCTCAAAGTAGCCAAAGAACGGTCATTGATCATTTAGGAAAGTGATGGAGCTATGGATGAACTTTAGTTTGTGTTATCAGGTATAGATATTTAACATTTAAAAGGCATTTTAAAAATAGAAATATAATCTCTAATTTATAACCAATAAAGGAAAGAAATGGATTGAAACAAATTAATCAAAATTAGATGATGGTAGGGAGCAAGAAAAAAGTAAAAGTCCACCTTTATTCATAATTCAATAGTAAACATTTAAAATTCGTTGTTGTTGTTTGTTGTTGTTGTTGTTTGAGACAGAGTTTTGCTCTTGTTGCCCAGGATGAAGAGCAATGGTGTGATCATTCACCACCACCTCTGCCTCCCAGGTACAAGTGATTCTCCTGCTTCAGCCTCCTAAGTGGCTGGCATTACAGGCGTGCACCACCACATCTGGCTAATTTTGTATTTTTAGTAGAGATGGGATTTCTCCCTCTTGGTTAGGCTTGTCTTGAACTCCTGACCTAAGATGATCTGCCCACCCCAGCCTCCCAAAGTGCTGGAATTACAGGCGTGAGCCACCACACCCAGTCTGAAGTATTTTTCTGTAAAGCAGTCAACAATGCAATGATGCTCTCTACCACTGCTTCTATCCAACATTACAAGGGAGGTCTTAACCAAAGCAATAAGACAAGGCAAAAAAGTAAAAACATGACAATTGGAAAAGAAGAAATAAATCTGCTGCCACTTACAGATGATGTAATTGTCTGAAAAACACTACAAGCTATATGGCATACCCATAAAGGTTTTTAAAATTTCTTCAAAGAAATTAATATACAAATATCAAGATTGCTTCTGTAATACAGCAGAAAACAACTGGCAAATATAATTATCCCCTAGCAATTCTACTGCTATGTGTCAGTCTAAGAGATCTCTTGCATGTATGCACACAGAGACAAAAATAAGAATATTTTCTGCAAAAACATTTATGATAGTGAAAGAGCACATTAAGTAAACAAATGCATGAAACCGTCCCTCAGTACGTATCTTTGCACAATAGAATAAATAGCAACAATTAAAATGAATGAACTGCCAATATAGATAAATCTCAGAAACATAATGTTGAATGAAAGGGCAAGTTGCAAAAGAAAGATCTGGCATAGCACCATTTCCATAAAATTTTCCTAAAATGTTATTTATGAATACATACATATGTAGGAAAACATAAAACATGCATGGAAATCATGCAGGGAAAAGAAGCCCCAAACTTCCTACATATAATGTCCTCTGGCTTCAGGACAATAGGATTTTGGCCATATCTGTAACATTTTCCTTTTCTTGACAAAAAGATTTGAAGCAGATATGGAAAACACTTAGATATGGAAAGACACATTTTGTCTTGGTAGTAGGTGCAGGGAAGTCTTATTTTCTGTGCTTAAATTCTTTCATAATTAAAAAACAGTGAAAAGATATTCATTGGTCAGGTTGACACTTTTTTTTTACCAAATTTTCTGATATCCTTGTTAAAGTACCTAGAATAATGCAGGTAAACAATAAGTGTTTGATGAGTGAAATACATGAGAATCATGAAAGCCACTTTGATATTCACCTCCTTCCCCCTCAATTTCTTCTGTATTCTACTTCCTTTCCCTTTTTCTTGCCTGTTTCTGAGAGAGGTCACTGATAACAGCCTAAACTTCCATGCAAAATAAGAACAATACAACAAGGAAAAGAACACACCATCTTTCTTCTCCCAGATTTGTAGACTTCTATTTATGTTTGTGTCAGGGTAAGCTACAGAAGAACTAATTTATCTCCTTTGTTGCTGCTCCACCAGCCAAGCTCATCATTCACACATTAGAGAGCTGAAAATCTTCAGAGATTACAGCTTCCAGCAATAAATTAAACATCTCACTTTGAGGGTTGCTTCCTACTTGATTCTTAAGAAAATTTAAAATAAAATTGCCACAGGGAGGATAAAGATGATGATGGATAACTTATTCCCCAACTTCCCCAGCCTACTTAAAAAAGTTATTTTTCATATAACAAAAGAGAAAGCAAACACTGAAAAAGGTACTAGTATACTTTTTAACCTTTTTGCATGAGCAGCAGGAAAAATATTTTTTCCCTTTATCACAATTTCAGTATGATGACCAGTAACCAAAAACCGCAATATATATAATTATCATTATTGCCTGAATGGAGTTATTTTGGCATTGTACAGCAAGTTAAATGCAGAGTATTAAGAATATGTATTTCTTGTTGAGAGATGAGTTCTTTGTTTACCCTTTCAGAGATTGAGCTTAAATTGAGTCTATATGTACCTTCGTTTATATTAACATATCTGCACCAGCTTTCTCTCCTATCTTTACATGATTCTGCAATACAAACAGGTTCTCAAATATCACCAGAAAATAAACTATTATGAAATACTTGTTCATCTAAAGGTATGAAGCAATGTCTGTAAGGTGAAACTCAATGATCAGCCAAACACCCATATATTTGGACAAAAATCAGACTGTTCAAAATCATCTGACTATATAGACAGGTAAAGTTATTTCAAGTTGGAGAACATAAAAGTTGTAGTCTAAATGATTCACAGGCTTTGTATAAACAACACATGTACCGAAAGTACATTTTTGTTAATGTAAATAGTGGTTTAACCCAACTTTGTTTTTATATGGATAATAAAGTGGATCAACACACCTTTCTCCCACAGTCAGCCAAAAAGATGCCATAACATAGAATATGCTACAGCTCACTCCTGGGATGTAGAGACTATCTTGCAGTTACCCAAACAGGAAGTTCAGGATGCTTGCTTTTCAACTCTTTACACGGTCATATTTTAGGTGTGAGCTTTAGGATTAAAAAAAAATCCACTAGACACCCTATCTTCTTTATAAGGCAGATACAATAATATCGCTGGCAAATCAACATCTTATTTTGAGATAACCTGGAAAGCAGGGTTTTTTTTTTTTCCAAATTTCCTAAAATTTTATGTCTTGATCTCCTCTATAGCAAACATAGAGAGGTACAGTACAAAAGGAGTTCAGATAATTTAACCAAAAATATGCTGGAAAAACTGCTGGCACAAAGTTAGAGCAACTAAACACAGTAATTCAGGAAAGAAGAAATCACACATTGCACAAGCTCCCAATACCCAACTAAAGGAGAATGTCCGGTGGAGATAGTAAACTCTAAGATTATTTTTCCTTATTTGGGCTCTAAGGCAAAAAACCATGAACTAACCTAATTTGTAAAATACCTGGTTTACTGACTTCTGGAAACAGGATATTGATTTTTTAATAAACAATTAAAATGCTTCATTCTCTTTCATAGTTAACATTCACATCACTGTAGTTAACATTCACATCACTGTTGAAAATAGAAGAAATATAATAAAACACCTATTGTACCCCAAAGGTGAAGTTTAAAAACATTCTTATTCTATAACTTCCTATTTAAGAAACATTTTATATAGTTTATTAATTCTTTACCAATATTTGTGCTATCAAAACTGAATTATCGACCATAAAATTAAATACTTTTATAAAATAATCTAAGCTATCAGAATAAAAACTGCTACTACCATTTCAGTTTGTCCATAAAGGTTAAAAGTCCACATACCTCAACAAATATAAAACACGGGATGATGGAATAACTTCGTTGAGTGTTGTTTCCTACAGCCATTTCTCACACCATAGAGCAAGACTGCACCGTCTAAAACTGTCCAGGCTGAAATAGAAATAGGTTGCAGGGTATAAGAACCATATACTGAGAAGTCCCTTCGGTTCTTACATAAAAATATCAGCTACCTTCTAGAGAAGCAGGTTGTGTACAAAAGCAAAACCGTGATCTACAACACAGTCAAGTCAGACTAATAATCATTCCAATGTAAAGCAAATAATATATACTTGCCGTGAATAGTTTTACATTCCAAATAAACAGGTCAGGGGCCCCTTGTGCACTCGGTTAGTGGAACAGAATTCTAATTGCCTGGTACTGCACAGTGCCTTACCCCAGTAGACTGCTCTGATGCCATGACACACAATTTCTAATATAAAACATTTGTTACTGTCCATCCTGCATGCATCTCTCTTACCTGCACCTAATCCTCCCCATTTGCAACCTAGGGAATTGTCTGCTTATGCTCTGGCCTCTCCCTTTGCAACTGACGTTTAGTCCCAAAATGCTAATCCCTGACTTCCTTCCTTGACCATTATTTGCCCTTGCTCCCTTGAATACACAGCCATGAACAACTTTGGTTTAATATGTCACTGATCTGTTTCACTGGTTTCCCTCAGCCCCATGTATGACCCAAACACAAAGCATTAAAGCCATAACACATTTCATTTAGCTTATAAGACATTCACTGACTTTACAAGAATGGTGTAGCTGGGCAATAGCAGACTGTGATCAAACATTTTATTAGAACATATCTGCCTACTTTGAACTGAAAATATTCTTGTATTAGGAGATCAATTAGTTTTGATTCCTCTTAATGCAGTGAAATGTTTAAGCTTTAATGAAATTTCCAGTCCAGAGTTTAAAAAATCCTACATCTTTTACTCTCTAGCCAAAGCAATACTGCACATTTCAGATATCTGCTCTTAAAGTTATTATTTTTCATTTGTTCTGTTCCTTTGTCATCCCTACCAACAGTTCTTGTAGATTTTGATTACAGTATGAAAAGTAACATAGGAACTACTAGTCTATTTGAATGCCCAGCTGTACGTTTTTAAAGGTCAGACATTAATGTTAATGTCTTCATTTCTATCCTTCATAAGTTTCTTCCTGCCCTTTTCCAGAATGAAACTTTAAAATACATATCTTTCCCTTTTGAGATATCAAATCCTCACTTGTCAATAAAAAATTTAATATTATATGCTTTATAAATCCATGCCAATCATAGTATTTAAATTTTTAGGCAACTTAATTTTTTTCAATTAAAATTGGATATTATCTGTTATAAAATAATACCCATACTACATCTGTTATTTCACCATTCTATTTTAGGATTTAGGAAAACTAATATTTTCCATAATAAGAAAGGACTCTATATGTAGAAAACACACTGAATTCATTGGACAACCATGTGATTTTAATTTTGCCCTTGCTTAACCCAAATGCCTTAGAAGTTATTTAGTATTTATGATATAAATGAACTTTCCTGTTAGCATCAACCAAATGGAGTGCTGCGTATCTGAAGGAAAAATTAAATATTAATCATGTTCAAGAAGGGCAAAGCACCAGAAAAAGCAAAGGCACCAGATACCTAGTGTTTTAGATGGCTTCTCCATGCAATTAATAAAGAATAACCATAACATGGAGAATATAAGACAATCTTTAGGATATGAAATTCACATTTTCATTCTTCTGGTCCAAAATGTAACCTAGCTTTTTATATGTATATGGCTTCACACACGCGCGCGCGCGCGCACACACACACACACACACACACACACACACGGGAGTAACTATAGCGAGGTATATTTTATATATACCAATTCACTCAAAGTGCACAATTCAATATTTTAAATAAACTTGCCAAATTGTGCAACTTTCCATAAAATAGTTTTAGAACTTTTTAATCACCCCTAAAAGAATGATCAAGTCCATTTACTGTTAATTCCCACCATCAACTTCTTCAACATATCCCAAAGCCAGGTAATCTAATTTCTGACTCTACAGATCTGCCTTTTCTGGATATTTTAAATGAAAAGAATAATATAACACATGACCTCTTATTTCTGCATTCCTTCATTTAGCATAATGTTTTTGGATTCATTCATGTTGTAGCATATTCCAACATTTTTTTCCTTTTAATTGCCCAATAATATTCCATTGTATGGCTATTGCACCTTTACCAGCTGGTAGAAATTTAGATTGTTTTGAATTTTTGACTATGTCCAATATTTGGTTGTATCTAATTATGGAAAATCACATTAATAACATCTGTATATGATTCTTTGTATGGATTTACATTTTCTTTTCTCTTCTTCTTTTTTTTTTTTTAGATGGAATTTCACTCTTGTTGCCCAGGCTGGAGTACAATGGCATGATCTTGGTCACTGCAACCCCCACCTTTCAGGTTCAAGCGATTCTCCTGCTTCAGCCTCCCAAGTAGCTGGGATTACAGGTGCATGCCACCACACCCAGCTAATTTTTGTATTTTTAGTAGAGATGGGAATTCTCCATGTTAGTCAGGTTGGTCTCAAACTCCTGACCTCTGGTGATCCACCCGCCTCAGCCTCCCAAAGTGCTGGGATTACAGGTGTGAGCAACCATGCCCAGCCTATATTTTCATTTCTCACAGACACCTAAGAGGATTGCTGGGTCATACATTAAATTATGTTTAATTTTTTAAGAGAACTACTAAAATGTTTTCCAAAGTGGTTGTGCCATTTTATATTCCCACCAGCAATGTATGAGGGTTCCCATTTCTCCACATTGGCATTGACATTTTTATTATCTTTTTTATCATAGCCATTCTACTGGGTGTGAAATGATATCTCATTGTGGTTTTAATTTTCATTTCGCTAATAACAAGCGATGTTGAGCATCTTTTATGTGGTTTTTAGCCATTTTTATATCTTCTTTTGTGAAGTATCTATTCAATTATTTCAATGTTTTGCGGTTGGGTTAAAATCTTATTATTTTCAAGATGTAAAGGTTTTTGGTACATTCTATATACAAATCTTTATCAGATACATATTTCCAATATTTTCTTCTAGTCTTTTGCTTATATTTTAATTTTATTTTTTCCATATTTTTTATTGAGGTGAAATTCACACAACACAAAATTAACCATCTTAAAGAAGAGGCTGGGGAGGGATAACTTTAGGAGAAATACCTAACGTAGGTGTAGTGGGGATGGAGGCAGCAAACCACGATGACATGTGCATACCTATGTAACATTAAGCTGCCTCCCACTTCTTTTTCTTTAATTGACCAATAGTTATATATATTTATGAGGTATAATATGGTGTTTCTATGTATGTTTACAATATAAAATGATTAAATCAGGATCATTAACAAATATATCATCTCATATACTTATTTTTTACTACAAAAACATTTAAAGTCCAATTTTGTAGAAATTTTGAAATATAGAATGCATCATTTATTATAACCACCATTCTGTGCAATAAATCATTAAAGCTTATTTTTCCTAACTGAAATTTTTCACCCTTCAATCAACTTCTCCCCTTTTTCCATCCATCCCCCTCTTCCAGCTACTGGTAACCATCATTCTACTTGCTATTTCTATGATTTCAACTTTTTAAAATTCCACATGTAAGCAAAATTATGCAGTGTTTGTCTTTCTGTTCCTAGCCTATTTTATCATGCTCTCCAGGTTCATCCATGTTGTTTATTCCCCGCCTTTTTTAAGGCCAAATAGTATTCCATTACAATATTAGATATATCTATATATATGTGTTTGTGTGTATATGTATATATATACACACACATACCAAATTTTCTTTATCCATTCATTGATGATTGACACCTAGGTAGTTTCAATATCTTGGCTATTGTGAATAATGCTGCAATGAACAGAGAGATATATTTTTGGTATACTGATTTCAATTCCTTTGGATATATACTCAGAAGCAGGATTACTGGATAATATAAATTCTATATTTAGTTTTCTGAGGAGCCTCCATACTGTTTTCCAGAATGAATATATTCATTTAAATTCTCATCAACAGTGCATGAGCATTTTTTTCTCCATACCCTCACTATTATCTTTCATCTTTTTTATAATAGCCATTCTAACAGGTATGAAGTAATATCTCATTGCGATTTTAATTTGTATTTTCCTGATGATCTGTGATGAGTATATACATACTCATATATCTATCTGTTGGCCATTTGTATGTCCACTTTTGAGAGTGTCTATGTAGGTTCTTTGCCCATTTTTTTTGGTTGGGTTGTTTTATTGCTATTGAGTTCTTTATATATTTTAAATATTAGCCCCTCATCAGATTTATGTTTGAAAACAGTTTCTCCCAATCAACAGGTTGTCTCTTAACTCTTCTGTTTCCTTTGTTGTGCAGAGCTTTTCTGTTTGATGTAATCCCATTTATATTTTGCTGCGCTTGTGCTTTTGGGGTCATATCTAAAAACACCTTTGTCCAGACCAACGCTGTGAAGAATTTCCCCTGTTTTCTTCTAGTACTTTTACAGTGCCAGGTCTTATGTTTAAGTATTTAATTCACTTTAATTTTTGTTAATGATGTGAAATAAGACCCCAATTTCATTCTTTGCTCATGTAGATCCAGTTTTCCCAACACTATTTGTTGAAGAGACTATTCTTTCTATACTAGTTCTTCCTTGGCACCTCTGTTGAAAATCAATTGACCACAAATATATGGGCTTATTTCTGGGCTCTCTATACTGTTCCATTGGTCAAAATGTCTACTTTTTATGCCAGGACTATGTTGTTTTTGTTCACTATAGCTTTGTAATAGATTTTGAAGTTAGGTAGTGTAATGTCTTCAGTTTTATTCTTTTTTTCTTGATTCCTTTGACTATTTGAAATCTTTTGTGGTTCAATATAAATTTTATAACTTTTTATTTTGATAGGGATTTTACTGAATCTATAGACCTCTTTGGGTAGTATGGACATTTAAAAAATTTTCTTAACTGTTTTAGTTCAGGATTTTCTACAGGGACATAATCAAGCAGAATTAATTTTATATATATATGGGAGTTTATTAAGTATTAACCCACATGATCACAAGGTCCCACAATAGGCTGTTTGCAGGCTGAGGAGCAAGGAGAGCCAGTCTGAGTTTCAAAACCGAATAACTTGGAGTCTGATGTTCCAGGGCACGAAGTATCCCACATGGGAAAAAGATACAGGCTGGGAGGCTAGGCCAGTCTAACCTTTTCAAGTTTTTCTGCCTGCTTTATATTTGCTGGCAGCTGATTAGATGGGTTTGATTAGATTAACAGTGGGTTTGCCTTCTCCAGCCCACTGACTCAAATGTTAATATCCTTTAGCAATGCCCTCACATACATACCCAGGATTAATATTTTGCCTCCTTCAATCAAGTTGACATTCAGTATTAATTATCACAAGTCCATCCCTTGTCAACTTAAACCCATACACATCTCCTGAGATTATACATAATCTTCAAATAAAGACAATAATAAGGTCATAATTATGTCTAACATAATACAACTATCCTTCATACAACAGGAAATGCACCAATCCCCAACCCAAATTACATAAAGTTAACAATACTTAAATGCTGATATGAAGTCAAGAAAGCTCATGTTACATGATAAAGAAAAAAGGAAATAAAATGAAGATTTTTTTTAGTACAAGTGTATACATGCACAAACATGTTTTTAACAAAAGAAGGAATATTCCTGGCAATTACAGTCCTCATTTCTGGAGCTGGTCACATGGTTGTATCTGGTATTGATGATGATCTTCTTCTACTACTCATTCTGTATTCCCTTTGCCTTCAGCAAGCACCTTAGCAGGTCATGGTTTTTTTCCTGTGGAGCGACCCAAACCTTTTTTCCTGAAGGGTCTGGGCCATTTGTAGTCCTGTCTGGATTGATGTGTTGTAGTTTCCCACTGACCTTGATCTCAGGGCATAGTAATACTAAGAGACACTCTAATGGATTTCCTGTATTCCATGGATTAGGTTGTTGTAGTTTCCCATTGACCTTAATCACAGGGCAAGGCAATACTAAGAGACACTCTAATGAATCTCCTGTATTCCATGCATGCTCTTCCTTACCTCTATTGTGGAGCAGCAGATTGATTTCATTTTGACAGTCCAAGCCAATTGCCCCAGCCAATACTGTAACTCCCTTCTTAGCCTGTTGACTTAAATGTAGGAGAAGCCCAAAGTGTCCAAGTGACAATCATAACTTCCAGTTTAATGGAGTCATTGTTGTGTCTCCTGGTGGCAGTGTTCCTTCCCCTGGAACTAAGACCTCTAGGCTAACAGAACATAATGTCACAGGAACAGGAAGCAAAAATTTTGCTAGTAGATTGCTAGGGGTGATGGTGAGTGGTGCCACTTCCACTTCTACCCCTCGATTGCTAGACCCATGAATCCTGGCTATGGGACAAACAGTACCATACATTGGACACTGATTCAGAGCATACATGGCCTTCTGGGGAACTCTGCCCCAGTTCTGCAAAGTATTGTCACCAAATTGTCATTGTAATTGTGATTACAAAAGTCCATTCCACCATCCTATCAATCCAGCTGCTTCAGGATGATGGGGAACATGGTAAAACCAGTGAATTCCATGGGCATGAGCCCAGTGCTGCACTTCTTTAGCTACAAAACTAGTGCCTTGGTCAGAGGCAATGCTGTGTGGAATACCATGATGGTACATAAGACATTCCGTAAGCCCACTGATGGTAGTCTTAGCAGAAGCATTGCATGCAGGATAGGCAAACCCATATCCAGAGTAAGTGTCTATTTCAGTGAGGTCAAATCTCTGCCCTTTCCATGATGGAAGAGGTCCAATATAATCAACCTGCCACCAGGTAGATGGCTGATCACCCCAAGGAACAATGCCACATCCAGGGCTCAGTGTTGGTCTCTGCTGCTGGCAAGTTGGGCACTCACCAGTGCCAGTATCCAGGTCAGCCTTGGTGAGTGGAAGTCAATGTTGCTGACCCCATGTGTAACCTTCATCACTGCCACCATGGCCACTCTGTTCATGGGCCCACTGGGCAATGATAGGAGTGGCTAGGGAAAGAGGCTGACTGGTATCCACAGGTCACAGGTCATCATATCCATGCGATCTTAAAATTCTCTTCTGCTGAGGTCACTTGTTGGTGAGTACTCATATGGGATACAAATATCTTCACAGTTTTTGACCACTCAGAGAGGTCCATCAACATTAATGATGTATTTTAGATTTATATTTTACTATTTAGCCATTTTTACTTAGAAATTTTCCTTGTTAAACTTCAATTTCAAAGATTATTTAATACAGATACTGATTACCTTACTATTCTTATACCAATCCAATTTTTTTTTTTTTTTTTTTTTGAGACGGAGTCTTGCTCTGTCACCAGGCTGGAGTGCACTGGCACAATCTTGGCTCACTGCAACCTCCACCTCCCGGATTCAAGCGATTCTTCTGCCTCAGCCTCCCGAGTAGCTGGGACTACAGGTGTGTGCCAAATGCCTGTCTAATTTTTGTATTTTTAGTAGAGACAGGGTTTCACCATGTTGGCCAGGATGGTCTCGATCTCTTGACCTCATGATCCACCTGCCTCAGCTTCGCAAAGTGCTGGGATTACAGGTGTGAGCCACTGCGCCCGGCCACCAATCCAAATTTTTAAAAGCAATTTACAATGTAAAAAATACAAATCAATGTTAAAATAAAGTTAATGTTGGGAATTATTAACTTTAAAGTTAATAATTATTAACTAAAAGACTATAGAAATTATATAAATGATACAACTTAATAGAAAAATGGATATAGTCAATTTAAAGAAGAAATATGGATGACTAACATGAAAATATTTACAACTTCATTAATAGGTTATAAAAACTAAAATAATATTTTTTGTTTCACACCCAGGAAACTGGAAAATGGTAAAACTCTAATAGCATCACAGGTTGGCCATATGGAGCAGCAAATGATCTTTTACACAGGTGAAAGAAGTGCTATTTGGAACAACCATTTTGAAGAATTATTCAGCAAAATCTAGTATAGTGCAAGATTCTCATTCATTTCACCTCACCAAACAACAACAACAAATACCCTTAGTAAAATTCTAACCATACAAAACATACCTTAGTTTTATTTCTATACCCTAAGAATTAACTATCTAAAAAAGAAATGATGAAAACAAGCCAATTCACAATAGCATTGAAAAGAATACAATACTTAAATTTAACTAAAGAGGCAAAATATCTGTATATTGAAACCAGTACATGTTGATGAAAGAAATTGAAGAGGACACCAAAAAAAAAAAAAAAAAAAAAAAAAAAAAAAAAAAAAAAAAAAAAAGGCATCCCATGTTCATGGATTGTAGTAATATTGTTAAAATGTCCAGACTACAAAAAATGATCTACAGATTCAATGCAATTCCTATCAAAATTCCAACAGCATTTTTCACAGAAATAGAAAAAAAGTCCTAAAATTCCTATGGAACCAAAAAAGACCCCAAATCACCAAAGTAATCTTGAACAAAAGAAAAAAGCTGGAGGCATCAAACTTCCTGATTTCAAAATATATTACAAAGTTACAGTAATTAAAACTTTCTTTGCTGAGACTGTTTTTTTCACTTGTTTCAAAGATATTTGTAATTTTCCACTGAAGCATTTGTATGATGGTCGTTCTATGATCCTTTTCAGATAATTTTAACATCTATGTTATCCTGGCATTGGTGTCTTTTGATTATGTTTTCATAATTAGTTTAGGATATTTTTGATTCTTGGTATGAAATGTGATTCTTTGTTAAAACCTTAGGATATTATAAGCCTCAGAATTTTCTTCTGATCTTGTGTTTAATGTCATTCCCCTGACACTGCTCAAGTGGGTGGGGGAGGAATGTCACTTTGTTATTGTGTGTGTGAAGTCTAGGTTTTCCACCTGGCCTCACATAATACATGGTTAGGGAGTGGCGCCTTGTTATTGCTTAGCAGAAATGGAGTTCAACATTCCCACTAGGCCTCCACTGATACCACCTTGGTGGAGACAGAGGTACCTCATTACTGCCCCTGGGTGGCCTCCACAGATACTGCAAGAAGGTGGCATTGCTATTGGTAGTAAAATTTCTGACTTTCCTCTGATACCACCCCAGTGAGGAATGGGAAGGAATGCCTCATTACTGCCTGTTGGAGTAGGAATCCTGGTTTCCCACATATTCTCTCTTAACATCATAGGGGGGAAGATACTGACTTCTGGCTTCCCACTTGGCCTTCTCTGTCCTGACCCCAGCAAGAGTTTTGGGAGCTTCCTCATATCCTGGCAAGGGTGGATATCTAAGCACTCAATTCAGTCTTTTCTAGCAGAGCTGGAGGTAGGGCCTCAGTTTTTTTCTGTGGTGTTTGACTGGGGTCAAGAGGGTTTATATCTGAAAGTTGTCTGGCTTGTCAGGCTACCCTTTTCCAGGCCCTTTAGCTAGAACAAGCAGGCATTTCTTGGGGTATTAATTTGTCTGCTTTTATTACATCTGTGGCTGCCAGCTTCTCCAATATCAGGTCTGAGATACTTGAGGCAAAAAGAAAATCCTGAGAACTCACTACTATGTTGTTTCTTGGGTTCTAAAGTCCTTAGCCAGTCTGGCTTTTCCTCCAAGCTTTCTACTTGCATTTAGTGAAAGGAATAGGGAAAAGTAAGTCTTACTTTATCTTCTCAAAGCAAAAGTCATCGTGACTCTTTCTGAAGAACTGCCACATATGGCAGCCACCAAGATTCTCATTTAGTCCAGCCTTGCTGTGTTCTCACGAATTTGAGTTTCTTGATGACTAAGTTTCAAATTACCAGAACAAGCCACATAATTTATTCATTTGCTTATCCTTAAATCATGCCAGGTATCCCATTATGTATGACTGGAAGCAATAAACTAGTCAAATACCCTGTATTCTAGGGGCCAACAGATATCAAGAAGAGACTGAAAAACAAATATATAAACAATATAACAATGTATCATAGGTATTCACATAAAATAAATAATGATGGCGCCAAAGAATAATCAATTCTAACCTTGCAGATAAGAGATGTGTTATATATTAGGCAAAGTAGACAGTGCCTAGAACCCACAACACTTTTTAGCAGTCTATGAAAATGTTTTAATTTCTTTTAAAATCAGAAGAAAAGGTAACTTTTAGGTAGACAAAAATGTTTTAATATATAATATTAATATATTCAGTTTTATGCCAATTCAATTGTAAAATACAAATTTTAATTTTTTTTCATGAAGAAAGGTGCCCACAAAACTGCTTAGAGCTCATGAAATAATAATGCAGCCCTAGCTGGAATAAATGTTAAGTAAAGGTTTGTTAGAAGAGACAGCTTGTCTAAGTTGATTAAAATAGTGTAAGTGTTCCTTATCAGACAAAGGATAGAGAGGCATTTCAGCTAAAAGGAACAGCAGGAGTGAAGGTTTTCAAAGATAGGAATCAGCCTAACATGTTTGTGAAACTCTAAAAACAATACCAGGTCAAATGTATGAAGTTCAAGGAAGAGCTATAGATGCTATCAACATTTGTTTATGTACTTGAAGCCCATTATACACAAACTCTCAGAATACTTCAAGAATAAGAATCACAGAATTGGTTATTTCCACATCAGATAGGGATATACAAGTAAAAAAAAAAAAAAAGAATCAATATTGACAGACACTGATGTTCCTTGCTAATTAAGTCAAATAAAGCTCATCATTTCTGTGCATGTAAATATATTATGAATCAGACTTCTTTGGAATATAAATTTCAATAAAAGATTCAATGTTCTCTTACGTGCTCCCATGGAATTTTCTACACAATTTCTTTCCTCTTATTTATGAGAAATATAATCATTCCCAGGTAACTTGTGACAAATAAAAATGATTACCCTTTACAAAGTATCTGTGTCTATGGTACAGAAAATGGATGATGATGGAGTATGGCGATAGCAGGAGGGGAAAAAAAACCTCTTTCATTTCTAAACGATGCAAAGTCAGATCCATGTGATCAGTCAGGGAACGTGCAAAAAACAAAAATGCCCTTCAGAAAGGTCTCCATGACTTAGTGGACCTCTCTGCCCAGCCTTGATGTCAGTTAAATTGCTAGTGGTCAAGTCACAGCCTGTGGTCATTCACAATAGCCCAGCACTTACCATTTTAAGAAAGCTACAAATTGCTCTTTGTATAGAGGATATGTTCAATTAATCTTTTTTAAATGTCATGATGATTCTGTTCAAAATTAGAATGACTTAATAGATTTCACTAAAATAAAAATCTAAAAAACTAGGCAACAACAAGCTCACCAAATATTGTACCCTTCAAAGTATGCCCAAGAATTCTGCACTTTGAGCCTCCATTGATTTTTGAGTGGTGTCTTTTCTTTTCTTTTCTTTTCTTTTTTTTTCTGACAGGATCTCACTCTGTTACCCAGGCTGGAATGCCATGATGCCATCACAGCTCACTGCAGCCTTGATATCCTTGATATCTCCCTGGCACAACCAATCCTCCCACCTCAGCCTCCTGGGCAGCTGGAACTAGAGCACATGCCACCATGTCCAGCTAATTTTTAAAGTTTCTGTGGAAACAGGGTCTCACCATGTTGCCCAGGCTGGAACAGTGTTTCTCAATTCTGTCACTGCTGATCTTTCAGGCCAGATAATTCTTTGTTGTGAAGTGCTCTGCTGAACATTGCTGGATGTTTAGTAATATTGCTGGCCCCTGTCCACAAAATGGCAATAGTAGCAATTCTCTCTTTGCCACTCAAGGGTGAAAACTTAACATTTCTGCAGATGTGGCCACATGTCCTCTTCAAGGGGAGTGAGGAAAAAGGCATGGAGGCTACCAATGATGAAGAACTACTAATTTAGAAGGATTGAGAGCAGAGCCCCTAGAATGAGAATTTTTGAGCTGGTGAAGAAACTGCTTTACCTAAATTAAAGGTCATAGTTTTAGCCAAGGGACAACCATATTCCTGTCTAATACCTAACAGAGGGAAATCTGAAAATTACCTCTGTGTCTTATTGTATTGGAAACAAAGGGCTTCTCAAGTCCAGAGGCTATGGGTGATGTTAAAACACTCAACTCCAGAAGAAAGCGGGGCTGTTTTATGCACTAGGTACTATAGGCCCAACTGCTAGAGCTGGTGAGCTATTTAAGAGCCCATGAAAATACAGAAGAAATTTTTTAAAGGCATCAAAAATATGTAAAACCAAATGAATAAATATGTAAGAATATGCCTGAAAAGGTAAACTCTAGCAATTTCATTAACTATTAAACTTAGTCTTCATAACAATTTCATTAATATAAAAATGACTTGTAAGGAAGGTACTCTTAATTTTAAAAAATCCTTTGCAGAGAAACTATAAATAACTGTATATTAAATTAGTGACTCAAGAAAAGGATTTTAAAAGAATAGTGAAAATCTTTTCATTTCACTTTACCATAAAATAAAAGTTTACTCCTAGATGTAGATTATTCTTTACGGGTTTGTTATCCTACGGACTGGGACCTCAAAAAGTGAGCACTGAAAACAATCTTAACAACCTTAAAATAGCTCTAGAGGGATTTTGCTTCCAGCCAAGATAAAGTAAGTAGAACTGGATTTCATGCCTGAAACAACTAAGAAATGCAGACAAAAATAAATGAGACAATGGTATTCAAGACCTTGGACATGAGGCAATAAAGTGCAATGATCCCTGAAAGATGGGAACAAGCAGAGGTGAGCCCCATGATTGCCCTAGCTTACAGCCTGGAGAGTCTCTAGGTAACGACACAACAAGGGGAATCCAGGCAGGTTGCCAGTGATCCCCCTGAGCTGGGGCACAAATTGCTGGGAAAGCAGAGAGGCCATAGCGTCTCAGTTTCACAAGGCAGAGTTCCAGGGAGAGGAGAGCGCTGCACTGAGACAGCACTTGGGAGTTTGCAGAGGGACCTTGAGTCTTCAGCAGCGTACCGATGAACACATGCATGGGTGGAAACTACCCAAGGCCCAGGGAAAAACCCTCTAAGATTAGAATAAGTAATAATCAGAGTTTTTACACAGGGCCAAGAACACTTTCTCTTCCCACCAACCAAAGTAGAAAACCTCCTAACCAGCCGTGCATGGTGGCTCATGCCTGTAATCCCAACACTTTGGGAGACCGAGGTGGGCAGATCACGAGGTCAAGAGATCTAGACCATCCTGGCCATGACGAAATCCCATCTCAACTAAAAATACAAAAATTAGCCGGGTGTGGTGGCACGCGCCTGTGGTCCCAGCTACTCGGTAGGCTGAGTTGGAAGAATCGCTTGAACCCAGGAGGCGGAGGTTGCAGTGAGCCGAGATTGCGCCACTGCACTCCAGGCTGGTGACAGAGCAAGACTCCGTCTCAAACAAACAAACAAACAAAAACCCTCCTAACTAACTCATCGGATATCAGTTGTACTTAGGTTTTGATTGAATAATTCAGCATGAAAACATTTCTCATCCAGGGACCATTAAGTGACATTGAAAAGTACTCCTTGCAGCATGTTTTCTGTTTTTGCTTTCCCCTTTAGGGTGTCTGTTACCAAATGCTGAGTTCTCATTGAGATATCTCTTGTTTTGCAAAAGACATCTTAACATGTTATAGCCAGTCTTTGCACTACTGAGTGGTATTATGGTATGCTTTTTCCCTGGTGTTGGAATCTCCTAGCAAGTACATGTGACAGCACAATCCATGGCCCAGGTCAAGTTGAAGGCATCTCTAATAGGAGTTTTATAACATTTCACATGGTGAAATTCCCTAGAAGTTCCTCAAAATTAGATTGGTTCACAATAAAATGAGATTATGGCTAGAATTAAGTGGGGGTGGCATATCTCTACATAACACTAAATCTTAATTGGAGGTAAGAGGGTTGGAGTAGAAAAGGAAAAATTAAAAGATAAGAAAGATTGAGCTGTGAGAGTTATACTTCATCATATTCCCTGGTATCCAGAGCAAGCCATGATCCCAAAAGGGAGCTCCTCTTTGACACATGTTAAATAGGCATTCACTTCCTCAGTGGTACTGAGCTACCCCTCCCTATTCTGGATCATTTCTGTTCAGTACATGATCCCTAAGATCAAATTTAATTTTAAAATTAATTTGCACTTAATTCTCAAAGCTAGAAACAGTCTATTTTTTAAAGAACAAAGACATGAAGGGATAGGAACAAATCCAATGAGATTGTAGGTGAGTGCAAAATAGATTTCACCAATAGATGGTGTGGGGTTTAGTAATACACTACTTGAGCTTTCAAGAGAAATACTTCGTTCACCTTTAGAGAGTTGCAAAGCTTGTGAAGGATGACAATGTGAAGACCCCGACACAACAGGAGGGTGGCATTGGCACTGCCCTTCTCTACAGTCTCTCCACTCCAGTTTCTCACAGCTAGATCCACAGTCCTGCCCTTGAGCTATCCCCAACTAAGGCAATGAGATACAAAGCATGGAAGAACTACAATCCAGGGGAATCTGGAATTGAGTCAAATCTTTGCAAACTACTCAGATTCAGGAATGCTGTGAGGACACCTGGGCCCCCATATTATTCTTAAGTGGCTTTTTAGACCCAGGGTAGTTCCAGGTTTCCCCAGGCTCTCACAGTACACTGTCCTTGTCCATAAGACCAGTCCTTCAGCTTTGTTCCCATGGCTTAAATCTGGTGTATCACAAATACCTCATTCTCTCTCCAAGCCTGGGTCCCTACTGGACCTCAAGTGAGTGACCAGGACTCAACTGCCCTATTCACCTGTCTGAATCCTTACACTCATACGTCTGGTTCACAATTCAGTTCTGTGCCTGAATGGAAAGTCTACAAGACAGTCATTGCTGTCTTGGAGTTGGGGACCCCTGGCCTAGAACACTCTTACCCCTCTATGTTTGCCTAGGAAAATGTCTGTCTGTCCTTCAGATCTGCAATTAAATGCCATTTTCTTTTCTTTCCTTTTTTTTCTTTAAGAGACAGGATCTTTCTCTGTCACCCAGGTTGGAGTCCAGTGATGGAATCATAACCTGCCATACCCTTGACCTTCCTGGCTCAAGTGATCCTCCCACCTCAACCTCCCCAGTAGCTGAGATTACAGGCACATGCCACCATGCTTAACTATCCTTTTAAAAAATTTTTTGTAAAGATGGAGTCTCACTGCATTGCCCAGGCTGGTCTTAAATCCCTGGACTCAAGTGATCCTCGACCTCGGCCTCCTAAAGTGCTGAGATTACAGCATGAGTCACTGTGTCTGGCCTAAATGCCATTTTCAGTGGGAATGCTTTCTCACCCTCTCAGACTACTTTAGGTCTATTACACACTTTCATCATACTTCTTCCTAGTATGTGAAATGGTCTAGCTGTGTCCTCACCTAAATCTCGTCTTGGATTATAGCTCCCAGAATCCCATGTGTCATGGGAGGGGCCTGGTGGGAGGTAATTGAATCATGAGGGTGGGTCTTTATCATGCTGTTCTCATGATAGTAAATAAATATATAAAGATCTGACGGTTTTATAAAAAGGAGTTCTCCTACACACGTTATCTCTTGTCTGCTGCCATGTAAGATGTGTCTTGCTTCCTCTTTAATTTCTACCATGATTATAAGGCCTCTCCAGCAATGTGGAACTGTGAGTTCATTAAACTGCTTTCCTTTATAAATTACCTAGTCTCTGGTATCTTTATTAGCAGTGTGAGAGCAGACTAAAACAGTATGTATTGTGTAATTACTTCATATCTTTACTTTTCTGCACTGTCAACTTTGCTCCATGAGGCCAGGTCTTGGTCAGTACAGTAACCTTAGCACTTCATACAGTGGTTGGCACATAGTAGGTACACAGTAAATGTTAATATAAACAACGTGTCTCAGCTACTCAGCTCCATCATTTGATTCTAACTTAGCCCTAGATTAGTTTTCTTAAGCTCCAGATCCACTCTTAGGTCTTAGGTCAATCCTCACTGGGTCTTGAATGAAGTCAACAAGATGGTCTTAATCTAGATCTCAGGTCAATCATATCCACGTATTCCAACAAGATAGAACTCACTCTACCTTGGACCCTAAGAACAGTGAAAAATAAAGTATTTGGAAGTCCTAGACATAAAAATGTAAATCAGAACACATTTCCAAATGTAAAATTGAAAGGAGAGATTATTTTACTGAATTCTACATCTGGGTTATTATTATGAAAAAAATCACTTTAGATTTTTTTTTAAAAATGTATACCTTGATTACATGTAACAAAAAGTAAAATTTTTTGTTAAGTCCAAGTTCATCTAAAAAAGTAATTCATCTGAGTTAAAGACTAGTCTTTTTAAGACAACAGTAAGAATAAGAATGATGCCAACCACAAAACTCAGCAGGTGACCTGAAGCAGTTGAGAAGAAAGCAGAAAGCATGATAATGTCAAAATAAACTCATGGATAGGGAGTATCCTGAATTACCTTACGGTCTACCATCAGGAGAACTGCTAAGTAGGAAATCACCATCCCCATACTAAAGAGCATTGCCCTAATTTCTTCTTAAAATTGTCCTTGTTTACCTCTAATTTTCCACTAGAAAAAAATAGCTGCAAAAAGAAGAAGGGCACAAAGAGATTTGCTTAATGAGAAAGTAGCAAGTTAATGTTTCCTTCAATAAAATCAAAAGCCGGGAGAAAATGAGGTTTTGATGCCCAGTTAAACTGAGACCTTAAAGCAATGGAGCAAGAACTGAAGCACGCGCACACACACACTCGCACACACACGTGTATTGTATTGTGTAACACACACACACGTATTGTATTGTGTAACACACACATATACACGTATTGTATTGTGTAAGACACACACACTTGCACACACACATATTGTATTGTGTAACACACACATATTGTCACACACACTCATACACACACGTATTGTATTGTGTAATTGTATTGCGTAACACACACACGTATTGTATTGTGTAATTCTATTGTGTAACACACACACGTATTGTAGTAATTGCATTGTGTAACACACACACACACATACACTCACTCACTCCAAAAGGGATGAGACATTGGGAAAGTCCCCAGCAAAAGTTGTACTTGGTTTAAAGTGTAGTTGGTTTAAAGTCTGGGAGAAAATAGGCCAAGAATATGTTGTCATTGCTCTCAGCTTAAAGGTAATGAATATAATTCTTTAAAAATACTTAAGTATTTGTAATCTTACTTCTTGCTTTGGTTATAAAACTTCAAACATAAAGAAGCAACTGATGTTATCAACAACAATAAACCCCTATTACATTGCTATTATGATCCAGGTTGTAGGGCTGACTACGTAAAAGGTCAAGAATTGTTTTGTTCTGTTCTCTCACACTCTTTCAATGAAAAATGTCCATTAATAAGGTTTAAGATGAACTTGGAGTATGTTAAAGTCTATTGTAAAATGTCCCATATTTTAGAAAGCTTTTAGTGTTCCTAGTGTCATAATGCCTTTTACTAAACTATTTTGAAGAAGAGTATTGAGAAAAAGGTTCTGCTTTATCCATTTACCCACCAATCCAATAATGCTTTAAGTACCTTTTGGGTACAAGTCCTTATCTTATGCTTTGAGTCTTGCAAATATGAGTTAAGCAGTCATTGACAGCAGGTAGCTTACAACCTAGCAAGAGTAAATGCAGATGGAAATGCAGACTCTATTTTTAAAATAACACAGAGAATGAGAATTCATAGGAAGTAGAATTTTTCCATAGATGATAGTTGAGCTAGGCCTGTGAGGACAGGTTAGTTACGGAGAAGCCTAGGAGAAAAGAGAGGGAATAAGGAATGGAATGAGCAAAGTATGGAACAGAACGTGCCATACTGTATCTATGGCATGAAATTAGGGTTAGTCAAGTTTGGCTAGCACATAAAAGACACCAAGGAAAGTAGCACTGCAGATGGGACTGAGTTGTTGAACACAAGTTAAGGATGTTAGAGTTCCTTTATCAACTACGGCTAAGAGAATGCAAGAGGAATGGTGGTGGGTATCCACTGGAGGAAGACTTATTAGGTGCCACTGTCATCTAGGTCAGAATTAGAATTTATATGGTTTGGCTGTGTCCCCATTCACATCTCATCTTGAATTGTAGCTCCCATAATTCCCATGTGTTGTAGGAGGGACCTGGTGGCAGGTAATTGAGTCATGGGGCAGGTCTTTCCTGTGCTGTTCCTGTATAGTGAATAAGTCTCATGAGATCTTAGGGTTTTATAAAGGAGAATTCCCCTACATAAGCTCTCTTACCTGCCACCACGTAAGATGTGACTTTGCTCCTCTTTTGCCTTTGATTCTGAGGCCTCTCCAGCCATGTGGAACTGTGAATCAATTAAACCCTTTTCCTTTGTAAATTACTCAGTCTCAGATATGTCTTCATCAGCAATGTGAGAACAGACTAATACAAGAATGATGCAAGAGCTGGCTTCAATCTAGACTTTGTATTTTTGAGATGAGCAGGGTGGAGAGGTAGATAGAAGCTCTTGTTTGAGCCTGGGATTCACTGAAGTGGTTTAAAAGGGACATTTGTTATGTTATTCAAGTCAGAGGGACCAAAGTGCCCTTTCAGAACTCCAGTCCTGCCATGGATTCCTCTCCATTGCCCTCTGATGTCTGTACTAGTTCTCATCTCCAGGGTCACAGTGGTTTCTAATGATGCAAGAGATAAGGATCATTAATTAGGCAGACAGAAAAGAAGCCGAAGATCAAGTCCAGAGTGAGAAACTGCAGAAGAGAGAAAATGCGCCGATAGACTAGAATTCTGAAAAAGCTGCACAGGAAAGTCTTTTTGGAGGTAGTGGTTCCAGGATGTTAGACAGCCCTTTATGGTCTTGCCTGCAGGGATGTATGTCACAAGCTGTTCTGAGCAGTGGGGAGGCTGTGATACTGTTGTTCTGCCAAGCAAGACTGCATTTTCCAATTTAAAGCTAAGCTTCCCAGGAGCCAAGCTGTTTGTTTTTCAGAAGGGGAGACAGGAAGAGAAAGTGTGTGTGTCTGTGTGCATATTTGTGTGTGTATATGAGAGAGAGAGAGAGAGAGAGAGAGAGAGAGAGAGAGAGAGAGAGAGACAGACACAGAGAAAGACAGAGACAGATAACAGAGATAGCAATCCAGGAGTAGAGACACCAAATCTATCTGCATGTCTGATCTCTGGAACAGTGTGATTTTGTTTTTTTCTCAATAGATCGTCTGGCACCCACTGAAATCACTGCCAAGAAGTCCCTATGCCCTAGCGACAGGGTAATTAATTAGCTCTGTTAGACCCTGTTGGAATCTCATAGGAGACAGGAAGAAGAAGTGAGAGGAATTCCCTTTCACCACAGGAGATTTCAGGGCAGAACTGAGACCATGCTGGGGCTGGCCGTGGTCTGCCTGTACTGCTGCAGTCAGGGGAGCATTGTGTGCATTGCGAGGCTAAACCAACCTTAGAATTTTGAATGCGTGTGATCATGAAAATTTTGCTCATCAATCTCCTTGACAAACATTTATTGATAGCTTACTAGTCCGTGCCAGACTTTACAGAGGCCATTACTTTATACTTCAAGATTTACATTTAACACTATAATATTTCTGGAGTTAATTTTTATATGATATAGAGATATACTGACCATTCCTTTTAATACTGCAAACTGCTTTTTTTATCTAGCATTCCTGATTCTCCTTACTCTATATCTTCTCTTTCATCAATGTCACTTATCACTGGACATAGTATATAATTTCTATTTGGTTTACTAATTGTCTTTCTTCAATTGTCTGAATGTATTACTAATTTTCACAACTTCTTACCTGTTTTGTTCAACAGTTGTATAGTAGGTATCTTTTGGAAAGATGATATTAGACAAGTCATTACAAGTGGGAAAAAAACTTTGTCTCCCCAAGGCCTATAATGCAGTATTTAACATAGGGTAGGGGGCCAGGAAAGTGTCCCTTGAGAGACTAATCTCTGGATGTATAGGAATGAAGTGAGGGTGAGCAATATATTCCTGTCAAAGGGAATTCTACATGGGAAGTTTCTGAAGTGAAAGAAAACATGACCACATTGTTGAAACATAAAGAGCCCAGGCAATGGGGGCATGCCGTGATGCCAGAGAAGAGACAGGGCCTGGGGTGCAGGAACAGGTACGTCAGGCTATAAAGTTTGGAATTAATTCGAAGAATACTAAATTATAGAAAGGTTTTAAGAAAGAAAACTGCCATGATCTGATTAGCTTTTATTAAAGATTGTTCGGTTGGCAGAGAGTGGGACAAGAATAAATATGATACGGTGGCCAAAGACCCCTGTGATCTACACGAAAGGAGGTGGTGGCTTAAGAATTTGGCAATACAGACAGGCAGGTGAGTGAATTCAAAACTATCAAAATAGTCAATAGGTAAGAGTCAGTCAGCAATTGATTCAAGTGAGAGTCATGGGGATGTCAAAATGCATTTCCTCATTTATTTAACTCCCTCACACTAAAACATTTATCTTTTCTCTTTTGTCTCCAGTGGTGATGAACAGGTGATGAACAGCTTTCTGCTTACTCTACTATTAAATCACCTGGAGCCTCCTCTTCAGTCTTTTTATGAATCCCAATTTTTCCTCTCAGCCTTCATTTGGCCCTGAATCAGGCACAGCATGGAGCAGACTATTCTTGAGAATTGCCTTTTGGTATCTCTTTTTAAAATACCATGCTGAAAGTAAAATGACAAAAATAATATCCTATTGTAAAGTTATTCCCCAAATAAATTCAAATCCCTAAAAGTATTAGTATGCTTTATTTTCTCTTTGCCTTTCCAACTCCTACACATACTTCAAGGCATAGTTCAGTTTCTATCTCTGCCATGAAGCCTCCTCAGGTCACTGTATTCAATTCAGTCAGTTATACGTAACAGTCATGCTTGACCCACCAGTGAGCCATACAACACTTAGCATCTCAGCCACTGATTTGGTGCTTAACCACAGGCAACATTATGTCAATGACAGAATGAGAAAATTGCCATCTATTAAACCCTATTAAACCCAGTCTCTGATTTGCTTTCTGTGTGCTCATATTTTCTTTCAGTTAGACTCCAAAGTTCTTCTCTAACTTCCTATAGACATATGTGTTATCCTTCAACCCTGATTATAATCAACAGGGAACTCTGACTTACATAATTCTTTATGTCTCTCGCAGCATCTGGCCTGGTGCTTTAAATGCTGCCTAAGTGAACAACACATGGCAGAATTTATGGGTTGTTCCATGGAGAACTGTGGAAGAGGACATTAAAAGTTTGCTCCAGCTCCCTCTCCTCTCACTCCAAACCCCTCTCCTATCTGCAAAAGACTCTGTGATTAATGCATAGTGAATCATAATATTCATGTTCGAAAGAAAATGAGTGAAGTCGAACAACCAGTGACCCAATTTTAGATCAGTAGTTTCACCTGGTTCTTGTGTTAAAATTACTCAAAAAAAAAAAAAAAACCCTGAAAAAACAAATACTTTTAGTTTTACTTCTACTTCCTCTTTCTTCTTTAATTTTTAGTGAAAAAAACTTGTAATGCTGTCAAAAGGTAAGGGTCACAAGGATGAAGAAAACAGCAAAATTTTGGCCAGGTGCAGTGGCTCATGACTGTAATCCCTGCACTTTGGGAGGCCAAGGCAGGCAGATCACTTGAGGTCAAGAGTTCGAGACCAGCCTAGCCAACATGGCAAAGCCCTGTCTCTACTAAAAATAAAAAGAAAAAAATTAGCTGGGCGTGGTGGTGTCCACCTGTAATCCCAGCTACTCCAGAGGCTGAGGCATGAGAATCACTTGAACCTGGGAGGTAGAGGTTGCAGTGAGCCAAGATCACACCACTGCACTCCAGCCTGGACAACAGAGTGAGACACTGTATTTAAAAAAAAAAAAAAAAAAAAAAAAAAAAAAAGCAAAATTTAGATAGCATTCATTTATTTAAAACTCATAACACAACTCTATGAAATAAATCTAATTATAAACCGCATTTTATAGAAGATAAACATTTACAGAGAATTTAAGCACAGTGCCCAGGTTCACACAGCTGGTAAGTATTTGAGCTGGAATTTATACCCAAGTGTCTGGTCCCAAAGTTTGAGCACTTAGTTACATCAATTTCTTCTCTGGAAAAATTAAAAAGGAAGCAAAGGGCTTAATCTACATACCTGGTCATCAGCTTTCTGGCTGACTGTTAAGTTTGCTATCTGATATATTGGTTCTTTTTAGCATACAATAAGCACCCAGGGATGGTGACTCTGTGATACATGTCCTGAGTTTTCAAACAAGCATCCACAAATTTCTATCAAAATACATTCAATGACTATATTTAGGAGGCCTCCTCTTCTACGTCACTGAAGCTCTACACTTCACAGGATGGTAAAAATTATTCCAGGAATTTGTTATTATTTTGTCACCCAACCTGGAATGGTTAACATAAATTAGCCCCTACAAAAGGTAGGTATCTCCTGATTGATGCTGCTGCTATCTATAAATGAACTTTGAAAGAAGTTTACCACCTGTCACAGTGTTCTCATACACTTGTCTTTTTTTTTTTTTTTTTTTTTGGTCCTAGTATTTTGCTGGCCTGTGACCTACAGAGTAAAACCTAGACGGGTTCATTAAACAACCTGTGCTTCAGCCGGATGTCACTAGAATGCCACAAGAATGGCAGGATTTCCTTTCCAAGTCAGCACCCCATCACCTGTATGTAGCTTTGCATCTAGACGAAAAAGCACCTGTTCAATGGACTTCAGCTCTAGTGTTAGTGTGACAGCTATGGATTTGAAGCCAGGTCACAACTGGAATCAAGTAAGCAAGCCAGTCCCTAAAACTTCCTGCTTTCTGTTTACTCCTCTGTATTGTGACGGTAAATTTTGTGATGTGTGTACTGTTTAGCACATGCCAGGTGCTCTATGAACATTTGTTGAATGAAAGCTCTTTCCCTCAGCATTTGTAGTTCACTTCTCTCTTTTTGTCCTGGAATGTTCAGACACCACCGATTAGGAAGAAACTACGATACTATTCTGTTAAGTAAGAAGGGACTGCTTTTAGAGAACATTAGCAATACTTATTCAACATTCTCCTTATTCATACAGATAAAAAGATCGTTAATTACTTAGCTTTGGTTAATTCCCAGGACACCTAATTTGTTCACATCTATATACAGAAAAGCTTAAAATTTAAATATGAGTTAATTTGGACAATTATTTATTCTCACAGAGAAACCACAAGGCAGTCAAACAGGCAGCCATGTGCAGGCTATATGTCAGCCAGTGGGGCTTTATGAGAATTTTATTCTTGAGACTGAAGGAGAAATGTAGATAATAAGATAAGGAGGAGGATGAACCAATCAGCAAGAAAAACCTAAAAATTACTTGTGGGTTCTGCCTGGAAGCCTTAATTAACCACATTCTCCACAACACAGAACAAACCCATCTGGACAACCGAGAACATAAATAGCCAGCATGTCGAGCTCTGTGATGGGTCAATGCTAATAACATGGTAGGTCAAACCCCCAAAGCTTTTAGAAGACCCAGGAAACAAAAATAAAAAGCAATGTTAAGGTTGAAGCTAGAATGTCCCAAACTTAGTCCAATTCTCTCTAGTTTAGCCATCAAGCTAAGAAGCCTCAATGGCTCTAAAAACGGAGAAGAGAGAGCTGCAGAAATGTGTACATATGCCGTTGGCACAAACTTAACAAATTCTTCCCTAAGTAAATAAAAGCCAGTCACAGAATCATTTGCTTTGCCTTTGGAAGTTGGTCACTTTTGTCACTGCTTTGTGAATGAGCCAAAACTGTTTCTAACCAAAGCATTTATTTAGGGCCTTTGTCCTGACACATCCTGGGAGCACTCCAGAATCTCCCATCAATTCTGTGTTAGGACAAAGGCAAGGCAGAAGATAATCCTGCTGCCTGCAGGATGGGGAAGAGGCACTCTCAGGCTGTGTGTTTAATCATGCAGACAGACCTGGCTGGCTACAAAGAGAAAATCGCAGCCTTTGGAAAGATTGTTTGCTGGATACCCAGTACCATATGACATCACATGAAATAACTCATTATACTTTTCTTTGAATCCTTTAAAATTATTACTACAATTATTTTTATAATAGTGAATACGGAGGCTCAGAGAGGTTAAGCAATTTGCCGCAGGTGGCTACCAGGCTAAAAAGCGTCAAAGCCAGAACATAAACTCCGGCCACTGTGCTCTAAAGTCGGAGGGCTTCCTACTTTATTATGCTAGCTCCTCTTCCTATACAATGCTTACTTACCTAGGATAGCCAGACTATCAGTATTTTGAGAGGAAAAAAATATATTGAAATGAATGCTATAAATTAAATACTTAAAATAATGGAGTCTGGGGTAGAAACATATCCCATGCGTCTAGTTCAAGTACCCAGCCTATGATTCGAGTTTCAGAAAAGGACTCTTACAGTTTGAAAAAGGCAATAATTTCTTTGGAGAGACAAATGGTCCTACAATGTGGGAAAATGCCCTTATAAGATATTCTTTTGTTCTTCTTTTCATAAAAAGATTCTATTTTGAATGCTTCCTATGAGCCAGGCAGAGTGAAACACTCCAGCGTTGCCTTAATGAATCCCCATGATAATCTTATAAGGTAGGCACTCTTATTTGTAACACCATTTTGCAGATAAGGAAACTGGGTCTTAGAGTAGATACATAACTTGTCCTAAATCAGACAAGCCTTAGTGCAAGGGTACCAATCTAGTTTGTTAATGTGGTTTTCAAGGTATGTGGAGACACACAGCAAAATACAAGGATGTAAAACCTAATGAGTTCCTAATATTCTCTGGCTTACCATCAGTGAATAGTTGCGCTGATTTGCAAGTTTGTAGAGAGATACCCCATAACCCAATTCTTGCCTCAACTTAATGTGTATCCATATTCTCATCGTCTTTGGTTTCCTCGAGCCAGAACACCTTAGGGAAACTGAGACAACATAGTAACTAATGTATCTTGAGCCTGTATTTGAACACCTGCAGTAAACAAAACACTCTTATGCCTTGTTCCATTTGTAGTCAGCTCTAATAATCGAAAAATTACACTTATATTCGGCTGACAATGTTAAAATGACTTTTAGGAACCTCCCACTTATATCTCTTATAGGTCAAGGGCAAAAAACCAAGCTGATGAAATGACATTACCAAAAGCAAAGAGGTTTAATGCTATTCACTGAAGCACAAGTGATCTTCAAGGAAATTGAGATTCTTTTTCAAGGACAGCTTTAATAGCTGAAGGGGTATAATGTTTTACATCCAGTCAACCATCCAACTACAGGCAACTTGTCACAGTAAAGTGTTTTAAGTTTTTTTTTTTTTTTTTAATATTTCAATGACATGTTAAATGCATACAAGAGGTTAGAGTGAACAAGGAAGGGCTTTCTTTTTTCAAAATCACATTTGCATTTAACTTGAAATTCTTTCCAGCCATATGACTTTTGCATAAATATTTATGGGATCCTGATGGCTAATTAGATTATAAGTCTTTTATCCAGGAATTTGTCTAATTTTATCCTCTCCATCAAACCTGAGCTCTGTGCTGATCTTCAATCCACGTTAAACAAAATTGTTTTAACAGCCTTTAAGGCTGCATTTTAAATTCTCCCATTTGCTACGCATACTATGTCATGGAATATGTAGTCTTTATTTTTGGATGAAAGTTTGAAGACCCAAATCCCAAAAAATTGAATTCCCATGTGAAAGCTTTCATTTTGATCAAAGAATAATAAAGGGCCAAATGCCCCAAAAGCAAAGAAAGCAAAAAGCATAAATGGGCACTTTACATCATTCCCGCCAGGCAGCCTTTTACATCAGTGTCTTCATGTGGTCTCCACAACAACCTTTAGAAGTGGAGATGACCATCCCATTTTACTATGAAAGAAAGGAAGGAGGAGAGGGGCTAAGTGACCTGTTGAATATCATGAAGCAACTAAGCAAATATTGTTCTCCACCCAAGCCCTCAGATACAACCCCACTTTTCCAGTTGGAGGTAGTTCAGCTTGCAATTATTCGGATGGGAATAAAATCATTCTCCCGTTGTTCTTCTCATTTCTAGAGGCTCAAGCTGTCTTCCAGCATGCACTTTGAGAATCCAAATGGGTTTTGAAAAGGTCTTTTCACCTACACTTAGCATTTTCACTTTGCATCTTTATCCCTTAAGATAATGCTATCACTGCCATCAAATTTTTCTTTGTACATTTTGTTCTAGCACCATCATGTCACAATAAGCAAAATAAATCCTCTTTGTGGGAAAAAACTTAAGTTATAGTCTTAAGTATCCAGCTCTGAAGGTCTCACTGTCTGGAAAATGATATGCAAAGGTTAAAACTATCAACACAAAGCTTGGAACAATGTAGTTGCTCATTTCAACCACGTGGGTACCTATCAGTACCCTTTTTCTTCATGGAGGCATTGTGCATAATATCCCTTTGTGCTCATTTGTGAAAGTGATTTATCATCCTTGTCTTCCTGGAATCTTTGTTCTTTTGCACTCCAGTTCTGACTTTCCACCTCTTTCTACTGGTCTCCATTTTAACCCTTCTTTTTTGTTCTACAAACACATTTCTTCACAGAACCTTTAGAAATAAAGTATATAAGCGCTGAGTTTAAAAGGTCAAATAAAACTACAAAGTTTCTAACTCCAATAGAAGTTTCTCATTTTGCCTTTCAGCTGCATGTCCCCTTGAAATATTTCAAACATTTCTTTGATATTTAGCAATTAGATTCATGCATTTAAGAGTAAATAGTGTTACTTGTATTATTATACAGGAGAAAAATCATTTTGACCCATATTTCAGAGAAAAAAATTCACAAGGGAAACTTGTATTTTGAGAGCCTAAACTACCATACAAATTTTACAAATCAACTCAAAGTAGTATGACTTTGAGGCCAATGCCTATATTTACACCTCTATAATAATAGAGACCAAATATAGGATGATGATTTGTCCTGTGTTTGGAGGCTTTCTCCCCAACTTTACTCTAATTTCTAAATACCTAGATTAATTCATTGATTATTTTGAGTCAAATAAGACCTACGTCTATTGAAACTGGAGCCAGGCATCATCAGGATTATATTATCAATTACATATGTCAGATGGGAGTAGGTTTCTATCCGATAGATCCCTAATTAAACATGTTTGACTCTTAAAATTGAGAAAACATGAAAAAATATGAACTACATTTAGCACACATAAACTTATTACATGAAAGGTGAATGGAGAGTCCATTCAATGCCATGCTCTCATTCACTCAGCTGAGCAGTCAGTCCTCCTAACTGTAGGAGAAGCAATTGGTACCTGGCATGTACGCCCCTAGCCTTACTGCTTCAGTTGATCTGGCTCAGCTCCCAGCTGTGCATTATCTGCAACCTCTATTTACCTGGAGCTATTTTACCTGAAGCAGAGGCTACTTGCTCAGTCACCTGCAATGCAGGCTAGAAGTGCTAGAGAATTAAAACTGCTGGAAGCAACCCTCAAACAAAGTTTGAAGGCAGTTGGAGTAAAAATGCCTCAGCTTTCCCAAACTTTGGATGAGAACATTCTGAGGCATGCATTTTACACTGTTTTGGCTTTCCTATGGAGTTAGGTTCCAGTGACTCATGATGACAGCTGACTTCAGAGTTTACTCTTTGTCAGCTGTCTTCCTTCCCTTTCTCATTGTCCCACTCCACTACGGATATTTCTGCTGCTTCCCAAAGAAACTGTATATGCTTTTTTGTCTCATGGCATATTTCTGGAAAGATCCAAACTGAGATGAAAGCCAGCTTCTTCATCTGAATTCTGGTCCCATCCCCTTCTATCTCACTCTCTCCTCCATTGATCTCTTCTTCTTCCTAGGAACCAATCTTTTCTCACTCTGTGATGAAACCCCCTCTCATCCCTTTTCAGCTATCTTTCTAACTCTACCCTCCTTTTTCCTTTTCATTCAATCTAAATAGTGCTTTGGGCTTGTAATTTTCCCATCTTTACCAATTGCAATCTGGCTTCTTTACCATTTCTCTATTGAAGCTGTTTTTACTAAATATCAACAACAAACTTTTAAATGCCAAACCCAACTAATACTTTTCTGCCCCTAGTTTACTCAATTTCACTGTAATATGTAACACTGTAGAAACCATCTTCTTTAAGCTTATTTATTTTATTTTATTTTTTGAGACAGAATTTCTCTCTGTCACCCAGGCTGGAATGCAATGGTGCAATCCTGGCTCACTGTAACCTCTGCCTCCCAGGTTCAAGCAATTCTCATGCCTCAGCCTCCCCAGTAGCTGGGATTACAGGCATGTACCACCATGCCCAGGTAATTTTTTATTTTTATGTTTTTTAATAGCGATGGCCTTTCCCCTTGTTGGACAAGCCAGTCACAAACTCCTAGCTTCAAGTGATCCACCTATCTCAGCCTCCCCAAGTGCAGAGATTACAGGCATAAGCCACCATGCCCAGCCCCTTTAAGTTTCATTTACCTTGACTTCTGTGACACCACTCTCTTGATTTTCTCCCTAAATTCCTGATTATTTCTTTGCAGCCTTCCTTGCTGGATTCTATTCTTCCACAAACTATTTAGGCATTGATGTTCCTCAGGGTTTTCTTCTCACAATTTTCTTTTCACCACACATCCTCATCCTGGGTAATTTCATTTATCCACATGGTTTTAACCATCACAATATGCTAGCAATACTCAAATCGATATATTCAGGATTGATGACTCTCCTAAATTTAAACACATATAGCCACCACCCAACTGGACATATTTACTAAATGTTTATACATGTTTACATTTCATATATCCAAGAATAAACTCCTAGGTTTTTAACTCAACTCTCATAGAATCTATGCTATTTAGTGAAACCTCTACATGCCTAATCACTCATCCCTCCCCTTAGGGATCATGACCAATCTATCACTTGACACGTGAATTTTACCTCCTGAATGTTTCCCAGATTTGTTCTCTCCTTTCCATCTTCATTAATACAGAAAAGTCAAGTGAAGTGGGGACCAAAAAGTGTAAGTTGGCTTAGGTATTTAGAATCTGTCATTTCAAATCTGTGATTAAAATAGGTCACTATGATTCCTCATTAGCTTCCTCACATGGTATAATATCCTATTCACGTTCCTTATCTCCAGGCTTTATTCCACCCATTAATCCATCCTCAATACTGCAACCAAATGATCCTTCTGTAATAAGTGGGACCATGTCAATATCAAGCTCACCAGTACATAAAAGACAAAGTTTAAGCTTCTTTATATGTCATACATGGACCTTTTTTATCTTAACCCTGCTTAATGCTTGCTATTCAGAATCATTTATATTTCTTGCCAAATACTAGGCAATAGCTCTCCTTAGCTTTTGAACTCAAGCTATTTCCTCCACTGGAAAGCCTTCCACTCTCATCCTCCCATTGACAATACCACTCATTCATTAAAACCTCCCTCGGGTATTCCCTCCCTGTGATTCTCAGACCCTATAAGACAAAAATTATCATTATGTCTCATATTTTTTCTATTCATTGTATATAACTATTTTACTGCATCATACCAAGTTCCATTAGTTTGCTTCTGCAGCTATTTCTTTCTCTTTTTCTTTTCTATTTTTTTTTTTTTTTGAGACAGGGTTTTACTCCCATCACCCAGGCTGGAGTGCAATGGTGCAAATTTGGCTCACTGCAACTTTCACTTCCCAGGCTCAAGCGATTCTCTTGCCTCAGCACCCTCAAATAGTTGGAACCACAGGTGCATGCCACTGCACCTGGTTAAATTTAGTATTTTCTGTGGAGACAGGGGTTTGCCATGTTGCCCAGGCTGGTCTTGAACTCTTGAGCTCAAGTGATCCACCTGCCTCAGCCTCCCAAATCGCTGGGATGACAAGTGTGAACCACCATGCCTGGGCCTCTGCAGCTATTTCTAACTAGCTGGAAAACCCCTCCACCCACAACAAACCCAGAACCCATGGTCAAATACAAGTAGTAGTATACAGTCTACTACTTTGTAGGGCTTTATGTATTTGTTAGTTAACCACTATGTGTTGAATTCCCATCTTCCTTCTAGACTATTCATTTCATGAGGACAAGGTCAGTATCTCTTTTGTTTTCTGTTATAACCCCAGTGCTAAGCATGATATCTGCCAAAAGTGTTCGATAAATACTGACTGACTAATTGGCTAACTCCTTAAAGACAAGGCTTATATTATATTCATCTTTTCTCTTGTTTGAATATGTCCCCCAGAATCCATGTATTAGAAATTCAATCCCCTGGCTGGGCACAGTGGCTCACTCCTGTAATCCCAGCATTTTGGCAGGCTAAGGCAGGGATAACCTGAGGTCAGAAGTTCAAGATCAGCCTGACCAACATGGAGAAACCCCATCTCAACTAAAAATATAAAAATTAGCGAGGCATGGTGGTATATGCCTATAATCGCAGCTACTAGGGAAGCTGAGGCAGGAGAATCACTTGGACCTGGGAGGCAGAGGTTGTGGTGAGTCAAGATTGCCATAGCACTCCAGCCTGGACAATAAGAGTGAAACTCCATCTCAAAAAAAAAGAAAGAAAGAAAGAAATTTAATCCCCAGTGCAACAGTGTTGAGTGGTAGGACATTTAAGAGGTGATTAGGTGATGGGGGCTCTGCCCTTGGGAATGGATTAATGCTGTTGTCACAGGTCTGGGTTCCTGGTAAAGGAATGAGTTCACTCTCCTTAACCTCTTGCACATATATGTTTTCTTGTCCTTCCTCATGGGATGACACAGCAAGAAGGTTCTCACCAGATGTAAGCCTCTCAACCATGAACTTCCCAATCTCTGGAACTGCAAGAAATAAATCTCTGTTCTTTATAAATTACCCATTCTCTGGTATTCTGTTACAACAGCACAAAATAGCTAAAACAATCTCCTTTCTCCAGTTCAACAGGACAGACCCAGAGGGGGCATCAATATATATTTAAATTGAATATCAGTCAACCTATCCAAATGGCCTGGAAAACAAGCAAATAGGCTATTTCCTGACAATTAGACAATCTCATTTTCTATGTATAATTTTGCACATTTCTACTTGCTCATCATTATTTTTGGAAGATCATCAAATCAGGACATCCAATGGCGAGTTGTACAAAGAGTAGCAAGCAGATTGCTTTAGCCACGCCAACTTGAATGGATTTATAGTAGCGCTTTAAATTCTGTACTGGGAAAGATTCTGAGGCCATGTTTGACCTAAATGTAAGATGATGAATTAGCACTCATTTATGGACTCAGAGAGACAGAAGTGACAGCACAATTGCTGCATAGTTGCCATCCCTTTGTAAACCAATAGTAGGGGAGGGTGACAGGCAATAGTGCCACACAGGAGGCTTCAAGGTACATGTTCAAGCATTCATATAGAATGTCCGAGAACTCGGCAATTTGTTCATTACTTAGGATGCTGCTCTGCTATTCTGTATGACTCTAGAATATTTCAGAGCAACATGGCTTTATCTCTCAGTTATGCAATAGCTGATATTTGCCTCTGCTTAAGAACACTAACATATTTTCCTTTGAAAATAAGAAAAAATATTTGAAGCCAAATAAATAAAAAGGCCTTTGGGTATTTCAGCAAGTAAGTTTCTTAGGATAAATTAGATTTATATAAATTATGTTTTATCGTGAATATTGCCACCTTATGCTTAGTTTCCTACCTTTTTAAAGTTGTTTTTTCTCCATTATTCCATCTGAGAAGGGTTCCAAAAAATTACACAGCCAACTCATAATGGCAACAAATTCCCATTATTTTGGTGTTATCTAGTTCAGAGTATTTTCTGTAAGCCACACATGGCTTTCTTTTCATCTGATTTGACCTTTAAAAACATGCCATCTGGGCCTTTGCTTAAAGTTGTAAAGGTGTTTCCATTTTATTCTGCTCTCTCAAATACCACGTTTAAGACTATTAAGGGGAAAAAATAATTTAATTAGAAATGGCAATGTTGCCCCAACTAGAAAGCACAGCAGACCAATCATGTAAAATGTATATATGTAAGAGTGAACATATACACCTCAGAACTCAAGCAGAAGGCAGACTGCACCGAGAACAAGAGCCATTGCCCTTAAAGGCATGTTGAAATGTCATTTCGGTAGAGGCAATGAGATCTGAGGTCACAAACATATCATAAAGAAGCAGGTCACATCCCAACAGATCAGCAGGGAGGTGGATCTGAAGCAGAAACAAGCTGAGTGGCTCTTCCTATGACCCACAGCATAACCATCTAGTTGACAGAGATGGTTGAGAGGAGAACAGGATGACAGATGGGCAAGAGTCAGCCATCCCCAGATCGTGACACTAAGCAACTATGACTTAGAGGTTTTGCTAAAAACTACATCAGATTTTTGAGTGACAAAAATTGAAATCAGGTGCTTAAGATTAAAATAAATAACAAACACAAAACATAACAGATTTTGTGAGAAGGCTTTTGAGATAAGAAGGCTCAACTAAAATTGTGTAATGCTCCAATTTAACTGTTCTCTTTCACTAAACATAGATATATTCTTCAGAAACCAGTGGCCCAAATTAAGAAAAACTAATAGCCAGCAAGGCACCAATTTGAGACCTCTGCATAAAAGCTACAAAACTAAAGCAAAAGCAAAATTAAACAAAACTGAAACTAAATTCCCACAACAAAGAAGAAGACAAGAAAAACTGAATTATGATTATGTAACAGAAAAGTAACCACCTGATGTAAAAGGAAGGATTCTTCAAATAAATCTTAATAGACACAAAACAATTTTATATAGTTGTAGAATGAGCTTAAAGAAGAGATAAAGAATTTCAAAAAGCCATTGATATTTCCCTAAGAAAGCCTGACATACTACTGATGATGCTATTGAACTCCAAAGATAAAAAAATTCTATCGATGCCCACTTATAAAGAGCAAGGAGAATAAAAAATTCTATTGGCTTCTGACTCCTTTCTAGCAACATATAGAATATATATGATATGCAATGAATTAGAATAGAACATAATATAGAATATAATGAAAAAACATGAATAAAATTCTAAAGAAATGAAAATGTGATCCAAGAAGTTCATAACCAGCCAAATTATTCTCACTGTCTACCCACCTCTAGTGTAATCCAGGTACGGAGCTTACTGTAGGGAAGGTAAAGCCCGCAGGTCCCAGATGGAATATCACTTGGTGCACACATCGGTACCCCCTGACAACCATAAGACTGTGTGGTCTTAGAGAGTTCTGAAGTTCTTGCAGGTAAGCCTCAAAAGTGTTTAACATGGTAATGGTTGTAAGGTTAGGGATTTTAAAAGACTGAACTATTGAGAAAATTTTATTTACTTATTTATTTGTTTATTCATTCATTCACAAATATCTGTAAAATCCCTGTTATATTCCAGTTTCTATGCTTTACACACTTAATTCTGGATGTATAATATATAGAGTTGTAATTATTTCTTTTAAATATACCTCTGATAACAGTGTTTTCCCACTATCTCACAAATGTGAGGAAAACACAGGAAGAAAATGTCAACTGGTTGTAATTCTGTGAAGCAAATTTCTGCAAGAATACCTAACACTAGCACTTCTTATTATCTAAATAGTTCAAATACAATTTTAAAATACAATGGTCTTGAAAAGAGTTTTCAATGAAAGGTGGTGGAAGATCATCACTTCAGCCAGAAGGATGAGGAAGAGAGTGCTAATAAAAGGTTTTTGGGATATCTGGCATTTGAAATACAGACAGATTTAGACATGTGGGGATAAAGGGAGAATGACTTCCAAGCAGAGGGAATTGTGGGATAAAGGCACAGAAATGGGACGAATTCTAGATATGCCCTGGAATAGGGAATGTTACATTAGAGTACTAGAAGGTAAGGTGGGATGAGTCTCTGTGGGACTGAATGGAGTGCTTCAAAGGCTGAACTATGGTGTGGGAGTTTTATTCTGCAATTGGTGGTGGTCAAGTGAACATATAGCAAAACCAACACTGTGTTTTGGGTAATAATAATCTGGTAGAAAATCTTTAAGAGGAGCAATAGGAGACCCTGGCATGGGGCTATTTACAAAGCTAACAGAGAGGCTTAACAAAAGACAGAAAGGGCTTGACCTGACACAATGGGGTAGGGGAGGAGAGCTGGAGAGAATGTTGGAGATTCATTCCATGAGGCCACAAGGGAGCTGAAGCAACTGTCCCAACAAATGGCTGAAAATGAGATGAGAGAAAGGTGGTGGAGGATGTACATTCCAGGTCTGATTACTTGGGAGCTGCTAGCAATTTCCTTACTCTTTAAGAGCTCTTTGCAGGAGTTGTATATGTAGATTCATTGCAAGGCAAATGACCAGGGCAGGGTTTGAAGTGAAATAACCAGGGGCACCTAAGTTTCCCGTAAATGAGAGCGGAGTCCCCAGGCAATGAAATATGGGAGTGAAGTAGAGAATATTGGGCACAAGGGCATTTACTGTATGAGGGTCCAAGGGAGGTACATTCCAGAGAAGAGAGAATGGAAGACTCAACTCATTTACCCACCTTGCAGTTATACTAAAGTGAGGGACCCTAGGCAACTGAGACTCCGTTCCATCCACTTGGAGCAGAGAGGTATGTTGGTGCCAGCCTAACTGCACACCAGTAGGACCCTCTTCTCATAGCCACCCTCAAGTGAACGGGCATCCAAATTTGACTTCGGTTATGACCATGGTTTGCAGAATGCCCTGAGCCAGGAGAAAGCGAGCCCCTTGGACTTGGCCATGAGAATGGGCTTTGAGGTCAGAACACACCAGACTTAAATTCCATTTCTGCCACTTAGTGACATTAGGCAAGTGAATTAACTTCACTGAACCACTGAACAAGGGTTCTTGTTAATATCCCATAGGGTTCTTGGGAGGATTTCACAGGAAAGCAAGAGTAAAGTGAATAGCAAAGAGCCTGAGATGTGTAAATAGCAAATGGGTTCCCGGTGCCCTTCACACCACACTCTCAAAATACCTGCTGTATGAGCCGCCGGTTTCCTGCACAGTCACCTCCAATTCCTGAAACGACATCTTCTCTCTTCTCCACGTACGCCCCCTCTTTGCTTCTCCTTCCCTGGAATTTATTTCTCTTTGTCCATTTCCTAGGTCTCTTTTCCTCCTAAATTTTGCTCCCCCATCTCCTTCAGTGTCTGTGCTTTATGCTATTCTGCTCCTTCCCCACTAAGCAAGTATTACTAAAAAGACAGGATGAGCCAAAAAGGCAGCTAATATGAAAATCCATCATCATGATTCCCAGAGTAATTCAAAACACCATTCCTTAATATGAAGAAATAGGTGCCTTCATAAGACCAAAAGTGACCATTTTGTAAAACCCACCCAAAGACAGAAAATGAGTGATTCTTACAGAGAACCCTTATTGTGAACAAATACAAGACATTCCTTACAAATTATAAATGCACAGACATTGGAAATATACTAGACCACTAAGCACCAGGTAGAATTCTGCTCTAAGCCACAGAGAACAACTTGTGAGTGAAGTTCATATGAGGCCATCAAACCAGCCAATGGGTAATTCCAAGCACAGGACCTCTTTTGTGGGGAAGTTACTCTCAGCCTCCACATATAGTTTCTTTTTAGTTCTAACATTATCAGGTAGCTGAGCTGTGACCCAACTGTTTTAAAACTGTCAAAGCTACATTTCACCCCGTAACAACAAAGCCTTAACAACATTCTAGTTCTTTTTAATTAATCAGCATAAAACAGAAACAGAAGTTTCTTAAAATTCTTAATGCTATGTGGAATCAGAACAAGGCTTATAATTGCAAAATATCAATATCACAAAATAAAGTATCTCTTTTTCACAAGCTAATGCCATGTGTTTCTGGTAGCATTTAAAGCTTGACCCTAGGATAACGGCCTGGGTCATCACTGAGAACTCAGACCATGTACTCTGTACTGGCTGTGGGTGAGAGGGAAATTAGAGGCAGAGAGCATTTTGTTAATGGCTCCTTAGGCCCTGACGGGGGAGTAAGGGAACTCATTCCTTCTGAACTTCCTGCTTGGAACTTTTTTGTTCAGCTGGTTTTTTCAGTTGTGCTTTCAATAATGGTACTTTACTGGTTTCTACGATTCCTGGGCAATCCAAGAGGACAGGACATGAGACACATGATTTTGAAACATCTTGTCTTTCTTTCTGCATAGTTAACAGAAAGTCTCTTAAATTAGACTGGCTGGTAGTTTTTGGGGTGTTCTAGGAGACCTATACTTTCTATTCCATGGGCGTCTATCCAGGGAGGCTTCATATCAGGTATCCTTATAAGAGGATATCAAGTATATTACCCTCCTTTATTCAAAACTGATCTGAAGGCCCTTCTTCAACCACACTAAGAATCTAATTATCTAACTAGTCATTTTTTTCAACAAACATTTACTGAGCATCTGCTATATGCCAGGCTCTGTGCTAGTTACCTAGGGCATAGAAACAAACTATTAATTCCTCAAAGCAAGAGACACAACAATTATGCTGCACTATAAGAAATATCAAGAGATATGAAGTACTATGGGAGACAGAGGGAAGTAGTAATTAATTTTATCTAAATAGTAGAATGAGAGAAGGATTCTCAAAGGAAGTTATGCTTAGGGATTTAAAAAAAAATTAAGAGGTTTTTTGTTGTTTTGTTTTGTTTTGTTTTGAGACAGCCTCTTGCTCTATCACACAAGCTAGAAAGCAGCAAAGCCATCATGGATCACTACAGCTTCAACCTCCTGGGCTCAAAGAATCCTCCTGCCTCAGTGTCCTGAAAAGCTAGGACCATAGGCACTTGCCACCATATCTGGCTATTTTTAAATTTTTTTTGGTAGAGATAGAGTCTTGCCATGTTGCCCAGGCTGGTCTTGAACTCCTAGACTCAAGACATCCTTCTGTCTTGGCCTCCCAAAGCACTGGGATAATAGGCATGAGAAACCGCACCTGGCCTAGCATCTCTTTTCTTATTCTGTTTCTTATTTTTTACCTGACAAAATTGTATATATTGCCAGGCATGTTGGCTCACACTTGTAATCCCAGCACTTTGGGAGGCTGAGGCGGGCAGATTACCTGAGGTCAGGAGTTCAAGACTAGCCTGGCCAACATGATGAAACCTGGTCTCTACTAAAAATATAAAAATTAGCTGGGCATGGTGGCAGGTGCCTGTAATCCCAGCTACTTGGGAGGCTGAGGCAAGAGAATCACTTGAACCCGGGAGGCGGAGGTAGCAGTGAGCTGAGATCATGCTGTTGCACTCCAACCTGGGCGACAAGAGCAAAACTCCGTCTCAAGAAAGTACATATTGTATCTATTTACTGTGTACAATATGATGTTTAAAATCTGCATGCATTATGAAATGGCTAAATCAAGCTGATTAACATTATGTATTACTTTAAATACTTATCTGCTTGTGGTGAGAACACTTAAATCTACTCTTAGCTATTTTCAATTTTTAATACATTGCTATTAACTAGAGTCCTCGTGTACAGTAGCTATCTTGAACTTAGTCTTCCTGTCTGAAATTTGGTATCCTTTGACCAATGTCTCCTGAGTCCCCCTCAGCCCCTGGTATCCACCATTTTACTTTCTGTTTCTATGAGTTGCAGCAACATGAATGAAAGTGGAGGACATTATGTTAACTGAGATAAGCCAGGCACAGAAAGACAAATACCACATGATAGGCCCTGACTTTCTCACCATGGCAAGAAAGGAGAATAAGCATTAAGGCAAGAGAAACAGCATGAGCAGAGGAAACAGATGAGAAAGGGTTTGGCATATTGAAAATGCTGTGAGTAGTGTGGTTGGTTAGAATGCTGTTATATAAATGAATGAGAGGGTGGGGAAATGAAATTGGAAATAGACCAGTTTACGAAGGAGTTAGCAAATGGCTCTTTAGACCAGTCATTTTCAAAGTGTGGTTTCTGGACCATCAGCATCAACTGAGAACTTGTTAGAAATGCAGATTCTCAGATGGGAGAATGTGTTAGAAATGCAGATTCTCAGACCTCACCTGTATTTGTCTGCTAAGGCTGCCATAACAAAATGTCACGGACTGGATGGCTTCAACAACAGAAATTAACTTTCTCATAGTTCTGGAGGCCGGAAGTCTAAAGTTAAGGTGTAATAGGTTTTCTTCAGAGACCGCTCTCCTTGGTTTGAGATGGCTGCTTTCTCACTGTATACTCACATAGTCACCCCTTAGTCTGTGTATCTCTGTGTCCTAATCTCTTCTTCTTTCAAGAACACTCATCACTGGATTAGGGCTGATTCCAATGACCCCATTTTAACTTAATTACTTCTTTAGAGGTCCTGCCTTCAAACAGAGTCACATTCTGAGATGTGAGGGGTTAGGGCTTCAATATATGAACTTGAGGAAAGACACAATTCAGCCCATAGCACCACCCCAGACCTACAGAATAAGAAATTGGCAAGGGCAGGAAGGAAGAAGAAGAGGTCTCTGTCTGGTAATCTCTGTCAAATCTCTAGATGATTTGACAGACTTTGGTCTGGAAACCAATGCTGTAAGTAGGGGGACGTTAGAAACTTCTAGTTGGAGCAACAACATGACACATCTGTGTTTTACAAAGAACATGTTTGCATTAATATGGAGTTGTAGATAGCCAGTATCTAGATGTCAGGGGGGCAAATAAGAGATGACGAGGAAATGAAGAAAGCCATTGATCCATCTACCTTCTCTGTATGTCATCCAACCAGGCAAATGTTACAAGAGAAAAAAAATCACTCAACTTGGATCTCTAATTGTATAATACATTTATGAACACCTATCTCACAGAAGCTTTTAATACCCTCAGGTCATCCCACTATACCCCGCTTCCTGGGGTTTGCTTTTCCCACTCATACTTGACCCTTGTCATAGTACTTATCACAATCTGATCTTGGTTGCATCCTCTGCCCACTGCAATGGGAACTTCTTGAGGACAGGGGCTTTGTCTATCCTGCTCCTCGCTGAATCCTTAATGCCAAGAAGAAAAAAAAAAAAAAAAAAAAAAAGAAGCCAAATGAAGGAATTAAAGAAACAACAATGAAAAATGAAAAAAAGAGACAGATTTAAGAGAGTGAGTTTTAGGTGAGTATGGGAAGGATTCTGAGACTATTCCTGAATTCTTATCTGGGTGAATGTCCTTAAGTAAAACAGGAAATGTAGAAGAACTAGCTGAAGCAGCCAAAGAGACGAGGAGCATCCATTCTGGCCACACAGCAAGCTGGGACAAAGCAAGGACTAACGGCAGATGAAGTTCCTCGTAGGAGTTCCTCTGATCCAGGAGGAAAGGGCCAACCAAATAAAACCAAGTCCAAACAAAAGCACGAGGGGTCAGGTCACATTTAAGTACAAGCCTAGCTGTCCTGGCTACTATAAGCCAGAAGCCGCCCAGGTTTCAAGTTCTGATGGGTCTTTAACCCATCTACTCATTTATTTATTAATTCATTCAAAATGCATGACCAGAGAGAGGCAGAATGGCATAGCAGTTAATAGGGCAAAGTCTATAGCGAGATTGACAGTCTGAATCCCTGCTCTACTATTATTAGCAGTTAAGACTTCGGGCAAGTTACTTAAACTTTCTGTACCTTCTTCCACTTACATGTAAGATAAAGTCTAATGAGATAGTCTCTTGGTGAAGGAGGAAGTTGGGATCACCTAGTGAGAGACACAGTCAGATGGATTTGGATTCAGAAAACTGGTAACGGTTTAGACCAGACACTGGAAGATAAAGAGTAGACTTCCTGAACAGGGAGAACCCATGGGCCCGAGAATGAGAAATCTGCAGTGATATGGCCAAAGAGAAGCCATGGGCCTGAGAATGAGAAATCTGCAGTGATATGGCCAAAGGGAAGCCATGGGCCTGAGAATGAGAAATCTGCAGTGATATGGCTAATTAGCAGGGTTATGCATTTTATTTTCTATATTGTGAGGCAACAAAAGAGCAGCAGGAGAGAAAGTCAACAATGGGGTTGATTTGGGGTGGGGAATCGCTGGGTGGATATAGGAACTGAAATTCCAGGGAGTGTGGGAATAGAAGGTGTCAGTGACAGAGGTTCAGGTAAGGATGTGTGTCTTCACGGAGAGCTTTCCAAACTGTTACTCCCATACTTCTTTATGGCTTTCCCATGTCCACCCTATTGCTGGATAATTAACTCTTCTATTTTTACTTCGTCTCACTGTAAGAACTAAGGGTTGGATTCTTCTCTAAACTCGCTCAATAAATGTTTTTAAATACTCATCCATGTACAACCTAGAATCCTCCTACTCATCATAGGTTAAGAAAAATTCATCATTCTTTTTAAGAACTTGGCTTTTACTTAAGTTCAATTTCATCTAACAGGGAGTAGTAAGATTTGCCATTTGCAGTGTGGTTTTTGGCAAAGTACTTAATCTAATCTTCAATTGGTAATGATAATACCTGCTTCATAGATCATGACCAGAATTAGATAATTCACATTAAATGCTTATCCCAGTGACTGGCGTAACAAGGATGCTCAATAAATTACAGCTATTTTTGTTATATCAGCCCTCCTAGTCATTAAGAATTTATGACACTAATGATTAAATAACGTGAAACATAGCCAATACTTTCACAGTGTGGAATCTTCCCTTTTATCAGAGAAGATTCTCATAGATTCTCCTAGAAGACCGATCTCTCTTCACAATGTATTACAACATGCCATGTTCTTCATAGTTGGTAATTAATGTTTATTTTCCAGTCAAGGAATTCATATTGAAGGAATATGGTACTCCTACATAGGGATAAGCTATACAGAAGTGTCATATTTTCTTCCAAATGGAAACTTCTATATTTGGATCCTTTTGTCACGGGATTCCTGCTAGCTATCATCATTATAAGACCCCTGAGCAGAGAGTGCTGCCCTCTGGGAGATCTTGAGGTCGCTTACTGCATAGAGCACACTCTCTACCTCTTTCTCACATCTGCCTGCATCTGGATATTGCCAGTTAGTTTAGTTTATCATCCTAGTACTGTACTGTTCTTCCCACGAGGCTAGACAGAGTACATACATACCAAATTGTGTGAGTTCAATAAGTGTTATTATACTTTTTCACAAAAATGATCCTCCCCACAACTCCTTGGAAAGTAATCAGTTATTATCTTTTTATCCCTATTCGGCCCCACTCTGTGTAAGGGTATAACAATTTTATTGGTTTCTGTTAGGTTACTATGTGTCACTAAATAGCTGCATATTGTACCTTCTAGAAGGGGCTATTTATTCTTCTACAACAGGTGAGAGGTAGATGATGAAGAGCTATTTAAATGGGGAAAAGCCCCTGGGGAGAGAGCCTGTTCTGTAAGAATGTAAGGCATCCTCTCCTGCCTCTTAGCCACTTGCCAATATATGTAGAGATATAAAGAATATTTTACATACGGATTTCCACTCTAGCAATTTCAAGTGTATTTCATCCCTGCTGGCTTTTCTGTACCTTTTCTGTTCAATAACAACCAGAGTCTAGTACATAGTAAGCCTCAACAAACATTTGCTGAATGAATAAAACTCAAATTTGGCTTCAAGACATTTCAGTAATTCACTTTCTCTTTTTTTACCTTGTTTTTCGTTTCTCTAGAAAAAACAAAATCTCAAAAGTAATTTCTACGAGAATGTTTAAAACCTTAGTCCTTTTGGTGACACAAAGAGGGAACTAAAGAGGGATGTAGGGGGATATGGAAGTAATGATACCTTTCTAGCTCATTTTGTACTCATACTGTCCCTCTCATTTAAGGAGGCTGTAGATTCCCAAGCTTTGTCTCATCAATTCTATTGACTGCCAGTTTGGGGCAGATGCTTATTCCACTTGTTTCAGTGAGTAGTTAAGGCACAAAATAGGGAAAGGCTCTCCAGGTGTGGTAGATCATAGACTCCAGCTGATTCCAGATTTCAATCTGGATTCCAGGCTCTCGGTTCTTGGCTCCAAACCCACATCCACTTTCATCTTTTAGTTCAAAATGGCCATTCTAGAGAGACTGTGCATGTGTGGGAATAAGGAGGTTATGAGAACTCTGTACTTTCAGCTCAATTTTGCTGTGAACCTAAAACTGCTTTAAATATAAAATTTCATAACTCTAAAGCATGGTCACTCCATTGGTCAATTATATATAACTCTTGGTTTACATTTCCATGCCTCCATGGAAGCAAAGTTAATATAGTGGCAACACTCCCAATTCGAGTGTAACACACTGCCTATTCATTCGTTTTGCAAACACTCTCTGCATCTAACCTGACTACCTCTTCACCACACTGTCAACCCTGAAGGGAAAAAGGAACACGCTCAATTAATTAGAATTTCTCTTTTCTTCCAGTCTAAATCTAAATATCATGATAGCTTTTTAACTAGAGTAAACAAATACAAAAAGCTTTAGTGTAAGGAACTGTAAGCCCAGTTTCTGAAGACCAACTAGTCAGATTCTCTCTCTCCTTCATGCCTTTGGTGACAACTTTTTCTCCTTTAAGCACACACCTCATTAGCTCTGGCAATACACACTCACAGGTCTCACTGCATGGGAGACAATGCTACTGGCTTATTTCCAAGGATATAGAGATGCAGCCAAAGTGGCTAACATTCCATATGGTGGTGAACACAGTTCTGTCTTTGTAATATATTCACCCCAAGAGGCCTCAATGCAAAATAATTAATTTTGCAATTGGTAGATTTTTTAAAATCTATTTGTTGTGAAATAATCTACATTTCTTCACCCTTAGAAGACACTGGTATCATTAAACATGATACTTAGATAACATGAAAATATAATAGTTAGAAAACATTAAGTAAATAGTTATGAGTTCTAATGATAAAAACAGTTGCTGGAGACCCCTTCCCTTAATATGAAAAGACAACTATGTCCCAGTGGTAGGATAGGCACACAGAAGTTGTCACAGTTCATAAACAGTCAACTTTAATACTACCAAACCCTAAGGGAAAAATATGAAATTTGAAATTGAAATAAATGCATAGGTTCAAATCCTAGTTCTGCTGCTTTTTAACTTTATCATCCTAGGTAAGGTATCATCTTCTCTGAGCCTTAGTCCTCCTCTGTCACTGGAGGGTGATAATTCCTGCTTCACAGGCACTTTGTGAGCACTAAAGCAGGCAACAGATGTAGCACACATAGCAGAATGCCTGGTACTAATGAGTGAAGTAACTCAACAGAGGTCATACAGCTACAGAGAGCCAGGGCTGGGGTTCAAATTTAATAATTCTGGTAGTGAAGAGCATAAGCTTTAAGACCAGACACTTGTATCTTGATTTCCTTACTTGTGAAATGGAGGTTGTGATACCTATCCTGCATCTCTGTGATGAGAAATAAATGAAATAATATTTGAAAAGCATTTAGAACAGTACCCAGCATGCAGCAAACCTTCAAATTCATTAATTCTTTCAATAGACAGGCAAGCAGACAAGCAGATAAGTAGATATAAAACACCTGCTTGTGCCAGGTGTTACACTAGTCTTTGGGATAGAGTAGTAAGTGAAATATAGCCTCTCTGTCCTATAAATTTTAACATTCAGAAATATGACTATTACTTTTAACAACCCAGTGAGTTATGAGGTAGATATTACTGACCTCAATTTACAAATGAGAAAATTGAGGCACAGGAATTCCTTTCACAAAATCACCTCAATGGCAAGTACTTTGATCTGTACTGACCCATATCCTACTTTCCGCATTATGGAAAATAATACTGGACAGACAAGATGGGACGAGACGACAGAGTTGTCTTAATGACTAGATGTGCATAATTTCATTACCCATACGCATGAGTGGTGACGATAATTCACACACACAGCCTCATCAATGCTATCTTTGTGCTGTGTAGGCAGCCTGGTAAAGCAGAAAAGCTCAAGATTTATAGTCAGAGGGTCTGGATTTAAATCCTGCCTCTGCCACTTACTTACTACTTGTGAATAGCTTGATAACTTGAACCTGTCTGTTCATTTACACAGTGGGTATAACAATACATTCACAGGGCTATTTTGAGAATCAAATGTGGCATGAATATTTAGGAACTTTGTAAACCCTAATACATTATAGAAAGAAACAATATGACTATTTCAGAGGCAAACTATTTTCTTGCATTATATTTTAGTCTCCAGTTATTCCCTAGAGGTAACACATACTAGAAGCTGTACACACTGTTCTTTAGAGGATATTCTTGAGCAGTTCACCCCAGACTGCCATGTACAGTATGCAGGCTATGCCTTGTGCAAGGACACCCAACCAAGAAGGCAAATGAAAGCTAAAAAGCAGGCTGCTCTCTGCTCACCAAGCCATATACCCCAATGCAGGACCACCTCCACCCAGAGGAACTGGCATCCTTTCCTAATTTGCCCAAGGCAGAGTACGGGCCCTCAGCGTCCCTAATTACGCTTTATGTTCTCCTGCTTTAATCTTTCCTTCTGCCATCAATTCCTATCCAACTATGTATTTCTTGTCCCTCCAACTTCCATTCCTTGTGCTTTTGTGCATATTCTCCCAGACTTTCTCACCCGGTAGTGAAAACCAGCACGTTGCCTCTCCTTGCCAGTTGCTTCTCTTACCTTTACATATTTCCCAAGCCCAGTGTATTCCCTTCTCTCCAGAACTGCCCCTCAGTCCACCAAAGAGCACCACCTCTCTGACTGCCTTCAACACTTAAGGAACAGGCTCAGTGAAGAGCACATCTTTTTCATTTTTAATTTTAATGAGTACATAATATGTCTCTGTATGTACAGGATACATAAGACATTTTGAAAGAAGTGTACAATGTGTAGTAACCACATCCAGGTAAACGGGGTATTCATCACTTCAAGCATTTATCATTTTTTTTAGTTACTAACATTCCAATTATACTTTTTGCCATTTTAAAATATACAATTATTATAAAATAATCACTCTGTTGCACCAACAAATACCAGATCTTATTCATTTTATGTAACTGTAATTTTAGACCCATTATCCATCCCCACATCTCTCACCAGTGCCCACTGTCCCCACTACCCTTCCCAGCTTCAGGTACCTATCATTCTACCCCGAGATCACCTTGACTGTAAGTCAGAAGAGCCAGATGCTGCCACTGAGAAGTCAGGTAACCACTTTCAAGTTCTCATCATGCTAATATGACCTATAATAACACAACATAATTCCATATATAAAAGTACATAAAGTTCTTAAAAGTAAACATACAGAATAAATACAATCCATAAATGAATATATGCTGATCTTATTGACCCAAAAATTGCATAGGAAGGAAGGGATTCATGAGTAAAAGATTCAATAGTACCAAGTAAAGGTAGAGAAATTGGAAGCTTCACTAAGGTGATAAAAGCAGCTTAAAGTTAGAGGAAAAAAGACATTGTCATACAAACCCTGTGTTAAATGGCATCAGATAGGACCAGCGAAGGAGAATCTACAAGCTTTTATCCCCCAATTTAAATACATCCAGTGAAACAGATCTCCGATTTGGTGTACATACATGTATTTACTCTCTCAGCTCTAACACTGACCACATAAGCTGTTCATATGAACATTCTATGTTTCTTCCAGGAACTCTGGAGCAATTTGCAACATGCAAGCAGCATATCAGATTCTAGAGGGACGTGGGCTGGTAACAAATGGTGAAAGAGAAGATGAGAAAATTATTCCTCACTAATTCCTATTTACCCTCCACTAAGGTAGGGAAGAAGAGGAGGAGGAGGTGCAGTAAGAAAAGAACTCCAAAGTAATTAACGCCCACTCGGAGGTGAAGGAGAGAGATTAAAGCTGATGAGGGGGAAAAAAACATATTAGAGAAACTTTCCTAAATCCCTGTAACTTCAATCACAGAAAACACTCTCTGCTTTTGCATTTTTTCTAGTTTCTGACCTACCTCCTCTTCCCAGCACAGCCATCTAAAATAAACCATGGGTGTGTTAATGGACAGGATTTACCTGACTCTCCTGCTGCTCCTTTCTTTGTTCAGAATCTACTGGGCAGACAGGGGCAGGAAGGGAAAACTGAAAAATGTAAAGGTGAAAATAACTGTACAAGAATGTAACAGCAAACTGGGATCTCTGAGGATGTGAGTCTCCAGCTTTTACCAAGAAAGGACTCCTACAGCAATAGGATCAGCAACCTTTAAGCTGGAGGTGACTCAGAGTAGAAGGGAAACATCTTTCTACTCTAATGACCTACATGATTCAGGAACACAACTGGACACAATATAAACTCCAAATCAGCAGATCTTAGGGGGCCACAGGGAGAGCAATCCTGAGAGCCCCACTTAAGTAGAAGAGGTAATGTGTCATTGATCTTGAGGCAGTTGGTAAAAGTGAGGGAGAGAAAGAAAAACACTGTAGGAAAACCAAACCAAACAAAACTGGGCCATTTAGCCTAGCAGGGATAAAAATAAGGAGACCCTTAAGAAGGAGCTGGAAATCCCAGTCAACAAGTGCAAGTGATCTGTAAAATGGGGAACAGTGTAAGTTGAGCCATATTTACAGGCCCCCTGTTGCCTCACAAGCCATACCCAGCCTCACTTCCCACTATTTGTCCACAGATGCCCTCTGATCCTCCCAAGGTTTATCATTCATCTGCTGTTCCCCTCCACACATACCATGCCCAGCCCTCCCATGTCCCACCCATTTGCTCTTGCTGTTCTGTTGGACTAGAATTGGAATCCATCCCTACCACCTTCCAAACTCTCTTAGTCATTTGCCATACACTACTATGATTAACTGAAATTGATCTTTCCCTTTTTCCTATTCTGGCCATGCGTGGTGGCTGACGCCTGTGATCCCAGCACTTCAAGAGGCTGAGGCGGGTGAATCACTCGAGCTCAGGAGTTTGAGACCAGCTTGGGCAATGTGGCAAAACACTGTCTCTACAAATATATATATATATATACAAAAATTAGCCAGGCATGATGGTACATGCCTGTAGTCCAAGCTACTCAGGAGGGTGAGGTGGGAGGATCGCTTGAGCCCATGATGCAGAGGCTGCAGTGAAACCAGATCACGCCACTGCACTCCAGCCTGGGTGACAGAGCAAGGCATGGTCTCAAAAAATATTTCCTGTTCTTATAGACCACAATTTATCACTTAGCACTTGGACTGTATTATCTGATACTCTCTCAAATTATTTTCTATGACTTAGGCTTGTCTCTTTAACTAAATAGCAAACACCTTAAGTGTTAAACTTTCATATTTTCTGTAGTTCTTAAGCAGTCAGTAAAGGGTTAATACACAGATGCAGTCAGTTTGGCTTGAAGGCTGGCAGAAACTGCTCATGGATACCAGCTTCATCATTATACAGTAGAACAAAACTCCTGCACATTTCCTGGAACTCCAAACCTAAACTTGAGTTTAGTTAGGTCATTTACAATCTGTGATTTCCTCAACTATGCTTGAATATTAGTGATTCAAATATTGGAATGCTTTCCATGAGCCAGTTCTATATGCCACGGGCCTTACATGTAGCATCTTACTTATTCTCACAACTACTCAATAGATGGTATTATGGATCCAATTTTGTAGATGGAGAAAATGAAGCAGCTTGCCAAAACTGCTTAGTAGTAAGGAGTGGAGCTGGGACTTGTACCCAGAGTGTTTAAGCCTGGGCCTAAACCACTGTACTATACTGCTATGTGGCTTAAGTGTGTTTTTATTTTGCTGTAGTTTACTTCACTTTCCTACAGGGATAAACGCAAGTATAGTAGGCATATAATAGTCAGCCTCCTGGTAAGGAAGGAAGATGTTCTTTAAGCTGAAAACATCGAAAAACAGTGATAGCATTATTTACTCTTTACTGAGTGCTCACTTGATGCCAGGCACTACACTAAACCTGGCATTAAATGTTATATCATTTAATCATCATGATGGCCTAAAACTAGCCATGTAAATATGTTTAGTAGATCTACTATTTTTCATTTTTTACAGATAAAGTAATTGGAGCTTAAGTTAAATAATTTATCATGTGACAAAAGGTTTCACTCAAATTTAGTTCCATCTGATATTGGAGGCCAAATTCAACCTGTTCACTTTCCTGTGTGCTCGTGTTACTACAAATTATAGTGCCTTAATGATTTAATTACAGCGAATTTTCTTTTACAATAGACAAAATCAGGGGAAATAATTATATCTATATTCTTCCCAGCAGCTGAAAACTATGCTTATTAAAAGGAAAATAATATTAAAGTCTAAGATCAATTTCAAGCATGTGTAATATAAAAGTAACAGACCATGTGTGGTAAAGGAAATTTTGTGGATCAAAGTGGGTATTGATGGGGAAAATTCTATACATGGAAAAAGAAAAAAATTCATTTTATTCCTAAGACTGTTACTCAAGCTTATTTTTCTGTAACTTTCCTAATTGGAACCTGATTCCCAAGGGATTTCTATCACAGCTAAACACTAATTCAGTTGCACAGCTTTGTAGCATGATCGAATCTATCCGGTGGCTAAATTTAGACATGAGAGAACACAACTATAATCCTTGCTTAAAATTATTCAAGACAGGGACAAGTTCTAGAGACTGAGGCAAAAATAAGGAATGAAAAAACACACTAAGTACTAGAATTCACTAGTGCATTCTTTTTTTTTTTCATTAAGACTTAATTAAAAAAATATTTAGGTTTACAGCAAAATTGAGAGTAAAGTTTAGACATTTCTCATATACTCACTGTCCACACATATGCATAGAGTTCCCCAGTAGCAATATCCTCAAGAGTGGTGCATTGTTGCAACTGATGAACTTACAGTGACACATAACGAGTATTCAGTCCATAGATTACATTAGGGTTCATTCTTGGCTTGTACATTCTTTGGGTTTGGAAATGTATCCATCATTATAATATCATACAAAGTAATTTCACTGCCCTCAAAATCTTCTATGCTCTACCTATTCATCTCTTCCCCAATTCCTAACTCCTGGTAACTACTGCTCTTCTCATTGTCTCCATAATTTTGCTTTTCCAGAATAACATATAGTTGAAATCATGCAATATTTAGCCTCTTCAGATTGGCTTCTTTCACTTAGTAATACGCACTTTAATTTTCTTCATGTCTTTTTATGGCGTGATAGCTTATTTCTTTTTAGTATTGAATAACATTTCATTGCCGGGATGTACTACAGTTTATCCATTCACCTTCTGAAGGATACCCTAGCTGTTTTCAAGTTTTGGAAATTCTGAGTAAAACTGCTGTAAACATCCATGTGCAGGTTGTTGGTGCAAATAAATTACAACTCCCTTGTATAAATACAAGGAGAGTGATTGCTGGATCTTATAGTAAGAGTATGTTTAGTTTTTTCAGCAACTGCCAAACTGTCTTCCAAAGTGGCTATACCATTGTGCATTGCCCCAGCAATGAATGAGAATTCCTATTGCTCCACATTCCCACCAGCATTTGGTATTCTCAGGGTCCCAGACTTTGGCCCTTCTAATAATTGCGTAGCCCCAGAGCACTTTTTAGAGATTTGTACCCTGTTCACTTCTAGGCATTTAGTAGTGTTAACTGATCTTAATCTCCTCATAAGCCTTTCAGGAATCTTAAAACAGATATTTTGGAAACTGAGGGGGCTCTGTTTACAGTTCCCCTTCAGTTTCCAAACTACCTGTATTTTAAAAACCACTGCAGTGTCATTAAACATTACTAGTCAAACGGTCTAAGATAAATGTAGTTATGGAAAGCCAAGATAATCCCAATACAGCACAGCTTTTCTTATGAAATTTCATATACCAAACATTAAAAAAAATAGCTAACATAAATATAGCACTTGCTATAAGCCAGATACTCTTTTGAGCACTTTGCTTCAACTCATACTAGTGCTGGCAACAACGCTATGAGGCAGATATTATTATTATCACCATTTCACAGACAGGGAAACCAAGAGAAAGATTAAGCAATTGGCACCAGACTGCACAGTTGGTAAATGGCAAAGCTAAACATTGAACCCAGGTAATCTGAGTGCAGAGTCCATGGTTGTAACTCTTTATTAACATTTTCTTTCAAAGCACAGTTCTTCACTACCTTTTTCTCTAGAACTCAGTTCCTCCTTTGAAAAGTTAGGTTACAAAATGTACCTTTCTCAGACTCCATGGAAAGTTAGCTAAGAAAAAGAAAGAGAGTATTGGCAAACCTTTCATATCCCTGTGTAGATGCTGGCGTCTGAGGGAGAGCTGACCAAGTGGTCTCCCCGCTCGTGACGACTCCTCTAGATTCTAGCTCCACCTGGCTCACTTTCTGTTTATACTTCCCTAACAGAACTTCTAAGTCCTAAAAGTCCTCCTCACGTGGCCCCTTTAAACTTGCTGATCTCAACAACAAACACAGCTGAGATCAAGGAATCTGGAATTGCCTTAGGAATTAGAGGCTTGGGTTTTGGCACCTGTCTTCAATACTTTTAAACAAAAATACTGCTTTAGTTATCCTCCTGAGCCTATTTCAAATATGACAGATATTCTTCCCTTAAAAGAAATGTTAATGAGAGGATTCAGGAGTTCAGGTAATCTCATTTCTCCTTTCATTCACGTACACACACGATAATTTCAGAATGAGTTTACAGAATGCTGTGCCAGGGCATTACAGTAGGTGATTTTTTTAAAATGCCATCAAGGTCAGGTTAAATCACATGACTATCATTATTAACTAGGCAATTGGCCTTATCCAGAACAAGAAGGAATAGTAGAGGCCATTAAGCACCTATTTCTTTAAATTTTTTTTCTAATATGAACATGATTATTCTCAACATCAAATTTGTGATGTGTGTACTGTTATCTACATTTTATGCATGCACAAAATCAGGTTCATGGAAGTTTAATAACCTGTCCAGGGCTTTTTCTGTAAATACTAAGCGACTGATATTTAACGTCAGACCTGTCTAAACCAAAACCCATACTTTTTCAAGTACTTCTTGACTGGTTTATTAAATCTCACTTTGCACCTGATACACATTCTCTGTATTATCCTATTCTTTACTGAGAACAGCTGAACACACTTGCACACATGTTGCCCACTTAGTTTAGCACAAGTGATGGAGAATGAAGATAGATGTTCAGAAGTGATTTTGTGTTGTCTATATCAGTCATAGTCTGTTCATTCTTTGTTAGTTGCTTTATTCTTAGTAGTTGGTTGAGAATCAGCAAGAATTAAAATCAAACTGAGAAAGTTCTCAGTAAATGTGTGCCAGTCTCATAGAAAGTAAGTGCTTAACAACATGTAAGAACATGTATCTCATAGTGATGGCTACCATCCATGAAGTTCCAGGCATTTAATCTAATTCAGTTTTTAAAGTATTCCTTTGAGGTTGGTATACAATTAATTCCATTTTATAAAGGAGAAAATAGGTGTAGGGACTCTAAGTTTCCTAGGGTTATGAAGCTGATAAATGGCAGCATTTGGATCATGCAAGCTCTGTCGGACCTGAATGCCCCCAATCTGCTCAGTGTCATCTGGATGACTGTCTAAAAGCAGACACTTCTTACCATGGAAACATGGAGACAATGGAATACTAAAGGGAGATGCACAGTGGTTTCTGTACAATATTTTTTTGTTTTCCCCAGCTTCACGTCGCATAATTGACAAATAAACTGAACATATTTAGAGTGTAAATTTGATGACATTTGACATATGTATACACCCATGAAACCATCACCATAATCAAGATAATGAGCATTTCCATAGCCCCAAAAATTTCCTCCTTGTCCTTTATCTACTGCCCTCTGCTTTCTCATCCCTAGGCAACTACAATATCTGCTGTCAAAACACATTAGTCTGCACATCCTAGAATTTTACATAAATGGAATAATATTAATATATAGTATTTGTTGTCTAGCTTCTGCAATTAGAATAATTATTTTGAGATTCATCCATGTTATTGTATAGCTGTTTTTTTCCTTTTTTATTGCTATTTTTGAGTAGTACTTCATTGTGTGGCTATACCACAATCACTTATCCATCAACCTGTAAATGGATAGGTTTTTGGGGAATTTCTAGTTCTGGGCTGTTAAAAATATAACTACTATGAACAATTGTGTACAAGTTTTTGTGTAGACATATGCTTTTATTTTCTTGGATAAATACCTAGCAATGGAATGACTGGGTTATATGGTGCATGGGTAACATTTTTTTTTAAGTTTCTCAGCTGTTATTTAAGGTGGATGTACCATTTCACATTATCACTAGTGGTATATAGGAGTTCCAATTGCTCCATCACTTTGCCAATATTTGATATAGGCAGTCTTAAATTTTAAACAAGGATCTCTTGAGCCCCTACAGTGTACTCTACAATGAACAAGAGGGCTTGGGAGCACTGAAGAATTAGAGGACAAGGAACTCTACCCTATGAGGTTCAAAATCTACCTGGGGAGACAATAAAGTAATTAGAACACCTTTAGTACAGATGTATATCTATATCTATACCTACATCTATGATCTGTGAGATTATATGATAAAAAGAATTAATGTTATATAATATCTATATATGATATGTTAGGCATTATTAAGTATAGTTGGTCAGGTTTAGCTTCTAGGAATAGATCAGCTTTGTACCAACTTTGAGAGAACAACAGGATTTATTTTATTTGAAAGATGGGGTTTCAAAGTCCTCTATTGATTGGGTTCACTTGAGTCCATGTTTTAACCCCTCTATTCCTCATAACAGAGGGTTATGTTGTGAATTACCCTCATCAAACAATAAGACAGAGTATTATAAAAACATCTTCTTTCAAAGCTCTAATCAGAGAAGTTTTCAACCTTGCAGATTACACGGATTTAGGCAGAGAAATTGATAATACCTACCTTTGTATTTGGAAAGATAACTCAGATTAACTTGGGCACATCACCAGAAAAAAAGTCGCCTTCCTGTCATGTGAAACCTGCATTTGGCTGAGCGCCAAACATAGTATCTAATTGCTTCCTTGAAGAACGTTCAGGTCTACCATGCCTTTAAAGCAGCAAATGGAAACTCAGTTTGGCACTCAGTAAACTGCCTGCAATAAATTGGTTCAAATGATACAACAGTTTGGCAAAGAGTGGGTAAGATTATCATTATATCTCAAAGGAAAAATAATTTCTATGCACTTTTCAAAACAAATACTCATTCTGAATTTAAACAAAAATTTATAAGGATAGGTTGGAAAGAATCATGATTCCAGTAAGGTTTTTCTTCCTTTGAATTTCTCTACATCTGGGTGTTCTGGTTGGTGTTCCAATGTAAGCCACAGACCCCTTGGTTCTTTAATACTATGGTTCCAGTTTTTCCTTAAAGATATCTCTAAACACAGAACCCATGTTCCCCAAGAAAAGTCTCAATATCCCAAAGTGCTTATTGTTTTCTAGATCCCAGAAAAATTCCTGAACTACTTTTTCTAGGAATTCTGTTAACCTTAATCCTCACCTGCACGTCAGCCCAATATCCCCTATACCATGTCTGATGGGATTTAATTCTTCCCACTCTCCTCTGCTTCTCATCCCTCATCCTCTTGAAATGATCCTCTAACTATGTACTTGCTCTCATTCTCCTCGTTCATCTCACCCCTCTCTGTGGGCTACTTTCTATCCTACGAGCACCCATCTATCACTGGATACATTATATTTATGGTAACCCACAGTTGCCCTTACAGACCAACTCAGGCCATCTGATCAGACTCAGGCCATCTGATCAGACTCAGTCCATCTGATTTCCATGCTCAGAGACCTAACCATCATAAAAACATTCTGCTTCTTGGTGTCTTGAAGGCCTCAGGACTAACTTATAGGTAAAGCTACTCAATATTTCTAATTTGGGAGGACTTTCAGATTTTTAATGTTTGGTACCGATTTTAGAGCATGGAACACTATTTAGGATTTTGAAAATATAGAGATATATTGATATGTCTTATAGAGAGAATTATCTATAACAAAGATCTTGAGAAGCTTCAGGGACACTAATTCCTTGGCACAAGCCCAGGTAAATCTGCCATACTGATGTTAAATTCAGGTCTAAGGGAAAGAGTGCTTTTATGAGGCCCAAAAACACTGTACTTAAGAAAAGCTATTTATATTAAAAGTTACTATTTGCAATTCTGAAAATAGATGTAGACAAATACAGATCTAGCTCCTCTGCACAGAACTGAAACACAGCAGTCTTTGAGAGTAACCAGTGCTAACTAGGCATTAGAAGAAAGACTCACTAGGTGTTAATGAAGATGGAAGTATAGTAGTATACAAAATGCAACAGCTCTAATTCAGAGTTTGCCCTGGGTTATATGGGCAGTGGAACTCCAAATCTTTCACCTGCCATACTAGCAATATTTCTTCTTGCCTTCTGTCTGCCCACTTCCATATGCCTTCTTATGGGCCCACTGAGCTTATGCAGCTGATGATAAGTCTTGGTTAGGAGATAAAGATGTGACCTTGAAGATACATTGTGAAACATATTACTACTTCAAGGAAAAATGCCAAGGTAATTGGGTTTCCAAAGAGAGAGAGGAGAGATAAATGGAATGTTCTAAAGAATTCAGTGAAAAAAAAGAGTATTTTTCACAGAAATGTCAATCATTTCACAATAAATCACAATTGATTTTGATTAGCTACAGAAATCATTAACCAAGACTGAACATTAAGATGTACAATAAATTTGACTCTACAAATAACTTTGGGAATATACTTCTTTAAAACTATTTTTGTTTTGTTTTAAATTAAATATCAACCTTAAAGCTTCAGGAATTTTGATTCATCTTATTTTTTCCTGGTCTATTAAGAAAAAGAATTAAGCTTTATACAGTTTCCACTTCTGGAAAATGAGACTCATCACAGAGTTCTTGTGAAATAAAAAGCTCTTAGAACCATGCCATGCACATAGCCAGTGCAATTAACTGTTTTCTGGTAATATTATTTAAGCCAACAGTTGTAGCAAAGTCAGTATTTATAAAACAAAGGAAAGATAAATATGTTTTAAAATGCCTGGAAAGGTTATATATCTTTATGATGTATGACAGTGTTCCTGTGGTGAGATTAGCCTTCAGTGACAGATCAGGGAAGACTGCCAGATAAGATTCCTTGTTACAACTCAGATGCTGCTTCTGAAAAATCCCTCTATGGATGTTCAAAGCATATTGCAAGAACTAACCTGAAAAACAAATGAATACAAAGCAAGTTTCAATGTCTGTTTTCATATAAAGGAAATAAATACTCACAGGCTGACTCCTTGGATGTGCTCCAGCTTTCTAGATAGTATTGGAAATGCTAGCTCCATGTTCCTTGGGGTGGCACTGACCTTTTTGTCCTTTAAACTACCAATTAATGAAATCACTTAACCATATTGTCATGGCCACATTTGTAATCAGTCTTCAAATGGCTTCCCTAGTGCATATTCTATATCTAAAGAAGAGTAGATTCTTGGCCAGTGTAATAATAGCAAGGGTAAAAGCTGCTACCTTCTGGAAAAAATTCATTAGTTTTACTTGACCGCACTCACAATTCTTACAGCATAGCTGGTCATAAAATTTTTGCAACTCTTGTACATCTAAGATGATCAATTATTTTTGCCTTATTTGAGCACCACTTCCACTCCATCTGCTGACATTCGGTGTGAAAACTGACTGTACACACACTCAGGTGAACGTAGAATGAAGCTGAGGTAGGTTTACCAAGTATTGACAAAAAACTGCTCCTTGATCCTGTATTACTATTGTAAATATTATTTGCAACTAAAATGCATAGTAATACTCAGATGAACAGAGCTTTGGCTTAAGGATAGTCTTTATTTCTTCATGAAACATGGCCTGGCGTGCTGAAAAGACAGCCATTCAGGCAAACCTGGCCATAGATTTGGGTTCTGCTATGATGTGAACTTAGACAAGTGACTTAAACTCTCTGAGTCTCTCAGTTTCTTTATCTGTGGAATGAAAAGAATAAGCCTTGCCTAGTAAGGTTGTTGCAAGCATTAAAGAATGTACACTGCTTGGCACAATACCTGGTACACAGGAGCTCAATGAATGCTAATTTATTCCTCATCTGGTAAAAAGAAGTTAGATATTGTTTTTAAAATGCATTGCACTATCCTGCTGCCTAACGTTTCAGGTTAACAGTGGTAACTTGTTAGAAATCCCTTCTAGAAGCCTGTAATCATTATATGTCTCAAGTGCTATAGAAGACAAAGAATATAATCTGACCATCAGAGAGGACCAGTGGTACCAAGAGGCCTTCATGTCTATCTAAAACCCCAAGGATTACAGTTTACTGCTTTATGAATCAGCCCCATCAATCTTTAGGCAGGTTTAACTTAGAAAATGCTCTTTAAATTGAGTTCTTGTTTTCCTGTAATAGCCACTCACTGATGAATTCTGATTCTGTCCTCTAAGCCACCATATATCCAATGCAATGGATGTGATTGTGGTGATAAGATGAAAAAGTCACTAGATTCTGGATATAATAGGAAGGGCCTCATAGGACCATATTCTCTTTCAGGGTACAGAGATTCTTAAGCTCATTGGGATGAGTGGCTGAATAACTGGTCCTCAAACCCTTCCTTTAATGATGGCCCCTTACTTACATCTGTTGAAGGAAGGGAGCATGTGGTGGTATAATCATCTCCACTGTTTAGCTGAAGAAATAGAAATATCTTAAGATAAAAGAAGGAGATGGCGCTTATTGTCTAATAGCCACTTACCTATCAATTTATTCAGCTGTGCCTGTTGCTAACCAACTGTGAACAGAAAGGCAAGGATAAGTCATTGAAAAAGAAACCTTACCAGGATATGAGGCCCTAGCCAATAAGAATATTTATGATGCTTCCTTAAGGTATAATACATGTAGATGATACAAGAATAAAGACACTGATAAGATATAATTGGCCAATGATGTTGAACAAAAATGGGGACATCCAAATTTTATCTCTCCTTGAAATAAGTTGCAAAGCCTAATGCCAGTAATATCAGCAACAACCATCAAGGCTAACAATAGGAACTCACAACAATAATTCCATTGGCTGTCATAGCTAGAGTAAAGGTGCTAACAGGGGGAAAATAATGAAAAATAAACTGTGAGAGATTCCTGTTCTTTTTCTCACATGTGGCAGATGATTATTTTTATTATTATATGTGCAAATATATTTTTTATTCTGAGAAGCCATAGTAAAAGGAGGCTGGAATATCACTTTAGCTGTGAAGATGTGTGACTTAAATTAGTCACAGAAAGAACCTCGAGACCTCTTTTAGCCAGTAAGCAAAAACCCAATAAAATAGAGGTTAAGTGTAGAAAGAAACACCTGCTAACTTCTCATTATGGCGGTAAATACAGGTTAGATTGGCCACAAGTGAGGCCGTTGAGTAGCCAGGAACAACCTGAGTTTTTACCTAAGTTTGGCACTAGCATCCACAATTGAGTATAAAACCACAGAGGAGACAGAACTGGGTGGTTTGGGTGGGGAGGGGAGTGAAGAAGGATGGGGAAGAGATTATTATTCCAGAGCCCAGAGCTACTGCACTCTCTAAGCTAGACAGAGGGTCAAAAAGCCAATTGAGGTTCTCTCTGAGGTCCGCCAGAAGGCGTCTTGTCCAGTTCTGGCCTCTGGTGATCTGCAGAAGGCAGAAGGATTGTTATTATGTTGTTAGGTTGGTCCTTACTCCACAGGCTCACTGTTTCTAGTTTCCCGCTGGTATTCCCTAATCTACTTCAGGGTTTCAAGGTGCCAGCTCCTCAATTTCTCCACAGCCTGATCTTTCTCCCAAGAATCTCTTGGCTCTTTTTGATTGCCTATGGGCATTTTCCTGTCAATTCTTCACTCTCATATCTAGATGCAAGTCCTGGTAGTGCCATGACCTCCGGAGGGACACTGGATTATGCTCTGCAGCCCTCTGCTGCCCTCCACTGGCCACATCTGATGGCCAGGGCTTGCTCTGAGCTCCCTGGACAGCACAGTTGGAAATGGCTTACTCTTGAAGCATCTCCCAGGAGGGCAGCGGACTGCCACATTGCCAAAGCAGCTTACCACCCAGGAACACAAGGATACCATAACATGGGGGAGAGCAGTCTGAAGGCCCTGTCCACAAATTACTCTTCAAAGAAGAGGTATCAGCCTTTCATGTACTAAACATATGTTGAGCTCTATGGGCAAGAACATGGTAAGGCTGGGGAGATAGGAGATGAAAAAGAAAAAGAAAAAGAATCTCAGAAAGCTCCTGGTGCTGCATGTCCAGTTTGGCTGGCCCATTCCCAGGGGCTTGATTTTAGTACCGGAGAGAAGCAACGGAGCCCCAAGCCAAAGAAACAAAATTCTCATGTCCCATGGATGTCATCCAAATTCAAATTTTATCTGCCATGTCCTTGATTTTAAAAAGAAAAAAACTAAAACACGGCATCAAAGCCAAAGAGGGCCTGCCTTCAAGAAATTTCACAGTTGGAAGGAGAAAGACAGTCATAGGAAAAAAAAAAAAAAAAAAAAAACTAAAATATAAGTCATGATGTGGCAAGAGCCAAGCTGTGTGGGAATGCAAAGCAAAGGCAATTAATTAAGACTGTGGGGATAAGGTGAAGCATTTAAGGGTTGTCCTTCTAAAACAGAAATCTGATCAACATTGTCTGCAGGTTCAAATAGAAACCCCTTAACATGATCTAAAGCAGGCTTCATAATATTTCCCCTACCTTCCTTAACAGCCGCTCTCATCATTCTCCGGTATCTTCTGGTCCAACTGAAATTCATCTTTATGTCAAACAATATGCAACCCCAGAACTCAGAGAGAGAGAGAGAGAGAGAGTGTGTGTGTGTGTGTGTGTGTGAGAGAGAGAGAGAAAGAGTTCCAGGTATCCCTCCCCAGTTCAGAGACCGGACCAGTCTCATATCTTCTCTGCTTCACTCCCTCCTCAATTTCTCATCACCTCTTGTTTGATTTACAGGTATTGATCGACTTACGACCTATGCAACTTACGACCATTTGACTTTACGACCACAATCGCTAGCCATGACTGTTCTGTGCCTGGCAGCGCAAACGTTGCCCAGCTGGGCATACGACAGTGCGGACCAGCTTCTGGCAGCACTACCATCTCCGCGTGAACCATTTCACCTGTACATATAGCCTACTCAACTTACAACCAAATCGTGTTACGAGCATTCCGCGGTCCCGACCGCGGTCGTAAGTCGAGCACTACCTGTATTCAGCTCTCTTTTAGATCTTTTTCTGGAAAGGCAACTTTGATCTGTAAGGTCTGAAACCAGACACATTCTCTCTCTTGGATATTTATGTGCTTTCTCTTGGACTCTCTCAGCTCAGCCCCACTAAACCCAGATACCCAGAACCCAACCAGGCAACACCTATGTCCCGTCTGTGAAGTGGCATCTAAGATCCTGGAACGTTATTGCTCACAGCAAGTCACAGCCTCTATTTATTAGCTACCTGCTCATCTCTGTCCTAGGATGTTAGGAATAAATCAAAGCTATAGCAGCTACGCTGTATCTTAGGCAATTTCTCTGGACATTTGATTTTATCTTCTTTCACCCATTGATTGGCTACCATCTAAATTGCTCCTTTATGCTTTTTCATTGAAAATACTGCTAAACTTACACATTCTGTCTCTATTGACAATGTCCAACAAAGCAGCCCTTAGACAGGGTTAATCCCAACATCCCAGAGTACCACTTAATTTGAAAAGAGAGTCAGACAAAACTATAGTGATTATGAGAATACTGGTAGGATCAAGGAATGTTTATTGGATGCTCAGATCTACCAGGCTCTGTGCTAGGTACATAATGTCATTTGATCTTCACAGTTGCCTTTTTTGAAAGAGGTATTATCTTCATTTAAAAAGAGGGACACTAAGACTTTGGAAATTAAGCTATTTGCCTACGATTTTCTTTCACATGTCTGATTTCAGAGCCTGTACTTTTTTTTTTTTTTAAGGGAAAGCAAATTTATTAAGAAAGTAAAGGAATCAAGGAATGGCTACTCCATAGGCAGAAACGCAGCATGGGCTGCTGGTTGCCCATTTTTACAGTTATTTCTTGATTGTATGCTAAACAAGGAGTGAGTTATTCATGAGTTTTCCAGAAAAAGGGTGAAACAATTTCCAGAACTGAAGGTACCTCTCCTTTTCAGACCATATAGGGTAACTTCCTGACATTGCCATACCATTTGTAAACTGTCATGGTGCTGGTGGGAATGTCTTTTAGCATGCCGATGCATTATAATTAGTGTATAATGAGCAGTAGGACAACCGGAGGTCATTCTTGTCACCTTCTTGGTTTTGGTGGGTTTTGGCTGGCTTCTTCACTGCAACCTATTTTATCAGCAAGGTCTTTATGACTTGTATCTAGTGCTGACCTCCTATCTCATCCTGTGACTAAGAATGCTCTAACCTCCTGGGAATGCAGCCCAGTAGGTCTCAGCCTCCTTTTACCCAGCCTCTTATACAAGATAGAGTCACTCTGGTTTAAAAGCCTTTGACATTTTCCCCCTTCCTTTTAAAAGAGAACCCTTAATTCTAAGAGCTGTAGAGGGACAAAGATCCATCTTCTGTAACTTCATCAGGCTGAATAGGGATGATGATATCCCTGCCTAATTATGAAGTTCTCTTATAGTCAGGGTAGAGAGGAGCTTAGTCAGAAAGCATCAGTATGTTGAGGGCCACTCATAAATCTTGTGTTTCAACAATAGGTGATATTTGGAATATTAATAAGTGTTCAATTTAAGAAAACCTTCAGTAAACTTATCCTGCATTTCTACACAAAGAGTACAACAGCAATACATCCCACAACAGTAAAGCAAAGTAAGCAAAATTATCCCAAGTAAACTAAATAAGAAGGCTTTCCATGAACTGGACAATTGTTGGAACCAAGCTGATATGGGACTGCTAGCTGATTCCACTATGCGTCCAAAATTAGAATACTGATTCAGACTTTTACATTACCTATCCCTTTTGTTTCTTCTGAGCAGCAGCTGATGGTTTCACAAGAATAAGCAGAGTTAGTCTAAATTCAGAAAAAAAACCTAAAAAACAACCGATGAGACTATAATCTAGTAACAGACATACTATAGTTCCCAAAACATAATTATTCTCTCAGCGCCTTTACTCTTAACCCCATGTTTTTTTCTGGTTGCCTGCCTTACAGTCAGAATTCTATAGGTATATATTGGATTTTCTAGATGACATTGACATTTGGCCACAGAACCACATTTGAATTTGTATTAATTCCTAGAGAATCTTCAAAGTTTTGTGCTTTTATAGAATGTTCTTCTCATTCTCTGAAAAACTGGAAGGTCTTGAGTAGAGTCCAAAATCTACTGTTAAGTAGTGAGAATTACTTAGAACTTAGCATAAAGTGGTCGTCCTTCATGGAGTGACTTACTATTGTTGTTGTTGCTATTATCTCTTCTAATTCAATCTAAGAAAATTATATAGGGATAAAGAAATCAAGAAATCCCTTTCATTAAAATGGGATGCAGCTAAGTGTACATTCACATAATATGACAAAAAGCATAATACACACATGCCATATGGTGTAAATGCACATTTCACTGTCAGGTTTTAAGTAATGATTGCTGAAAAGGCTATTATGCAGTATGTTTTTTTATGTCTCTTACATCTACAGTTTTCTTTTAAGCTCAGTTCTTTGTCCTCTCTTATATTCCCTGAGGGAAGAAAAGACACATCTTTCAATCTCAACTGGCAATTTGTACTTTTAAAAGTAAAATCCTGAAAGTATGTTAAGACTACATCTGTTGTGTTCATCACTACAGCCCCAGTGTTTGCCCATTGTAGGCACCCAATAAATAGTTGCATACTGAAACCAGTCATCACTCTCACAACTATCACAATTGCCCTTATAGGCTAAATTTACGCAGGTTGCTGATGCCATGTGCGAATCAGCCTGGAAGAACAGATACATGTATATGCTAGGGCTGTCTCTTTTCCCATTCTTTCTGAGGCTACATTTGGAAAAAAGAAAGCCATTTTCCAGAAATGAGTGGGGCACTTCGTTTCACTAGGGCTTTGCAGTGGAAATGGAGTGAGGTATCATAAATGAACGTACTTCCAGGACTGTGGAGATGGGACAGAATGTGAGAAGGCAGCGTAATCAAATGCAGGCCGGCCCCAGAGTGTGATGCTGAAGTCACCTGGAGAGTCATCTCCAGTGGCTGCAGAACTCAGACTATGCTGAGAAATATAATTAGCTATAAGAGGTAACACAATAAAAAGGAGACCTTTCTACCACCTCTTAAAGGTACTGAGTAAGTTAATCTAAACCAGACCATTAACAAATTGTCCTTAGCTCTCCCTTTTATAGGGAAGCATGTCTATCAGCATTACCTACTGTGCTTCTAAGGAGCACAGGAAAAATAGTAACCCCTTGCTGACCATTCAGGTCTTCATTAAGTTGGGACCAGCCCTAGCTAAGCATTTTGTACTTAGAGAGGAAGATATGTTATTGTTTAGAGTATCTGTCCCAGAAGCAGATTAAGTTCAAATCCCTGTTCCACTGCTGCTTACCCCTAGATCTACCTTTTTCATGCTGTTCTGTGTCCTAAGGCATTGGTCTGTGTGAATCACATTAGTGGGCTTCCTTATCTTCCTGCCTCCCAGTGGGGAGCACTGTCAGGAGACGGGGAGAAAGGAGAGTGAGGTCTGATACTCCTGCCTCTCTCCCTGCGGAGTGACCTTAGGCCAGCTATATTCCTTACCTAAAGATCTCACCCTTTGTAGGTGACCCTATCCACACAGCCATATCTATTTCCTGGATCTCGAGGTTTAAGGTCTTCTTAAATCAGACAAGTACAAGCGTGCTGTCTGTCCCACGTTGGGATCCTGGCCCGATACACCATTTATTAGTATGTGATTTTGGTGAGTTACTTAACCTCTCTGGGTCTCAGGCTACTCATTTATGTTGGGGCTGGTAAGTAGTGCCCGGGTCACAAGGGTGTTGTGAGGATGAAATGATACATTAAAGCAGTTAGAACAGTGTTTAATGAAATAGTAACTACTGTTATGACAGAAGCTCAGTTTGAGATTTCTCGTTTTTAGCCTCAGATTGGCCTCATTCATTCTCTCATTCCTGTTCTTTTTCTTTTACCTCATTTAAAAGGAAAATACCTATGCAAACTTACTGATGCCTCATCTTACTGATCTTCAGCACATTATGTGAGACACACAGAGCTTTGTTTCCAGGTTCCTAAATGAAAACTGAACTATTAAAATGGTTTCTTGTCTAACCCAAATCCACATGGAGGTAAGGTCCAAAGCCTAAATATGAAGTCAGGCCCTCTGGTGACCAAGATTTTAATCTAGACAAGTCAACTTGGTTTCATCTTGTATGAAAACTCTGATGGATTGGTGGTAACGCCAATGTTGACAAGGAATCAGGAAGGAGGAATGTTATGACTGATTAATACTGTCTGCCACACATACCCAGGAAACAGTGATCATGTCAATATCCCTGTTCTTCTCTGTCTAGTGGTCCACTGCACCCTCCAAATCAATCAGTCAATCAAATAACGACATAAATAGTAAATAGATATTGATGAAACATATCTTCCATTTGGACGCTTTCCTAGGTAAGGTGGAATACACAACGATAGGTTAGAATAATTTATCCCGGCTCCCTAGAAGTTTATAATCTGGCCAAAAAGACAAAGCAAAAAGGATAAAACAATGAGATCAGGTTGCCCCTAACTATAAATGCAATAGAAATTGAAAAGGGAGCTGAATGTGGTGGCTCACACCTGTAACCCTAGGACTTTGGGAGACTGAGGCAGGCAGATCACCTGAGGTCAGGAGTTCAAGACCACCCAGGCCGACTTGGTGAAGCCTCATCTCTACTAAAAACATAAACAATTAGCTGGATG